>NW_006160055.1:1667589-1681888 GCF_000334495.1 Tupaia belangeri chinensis | reverse complement strand
TCTTGTCATCTGATGGATGGTGTGTTTCTTTCAAATTCTTGAAGTTCAGTCTGAATGTTCAGGAGCAAGCAGACAGAGGTGATCTAGAATCTCTTTGCCATTCTGTTGTGATCACTGGTGCAGCAGATTCAGTAGATATTGAGGAATATTTCAACCCTATTAGTATTTGGATGTTTAGCTACAGTGCTCTTAGATCCTTCTAAAAACACATTAAATGGATATTGGAGAGTGGATAGACAAGAATAAGGAAAATGAAAAAGAGAGAGAGAAATAACAACAAAAAGAAAAAAATTTAAAAAAGATTGTAATTACTGTTTTCCTTTAAAAAAAATCACAAAATAGAAAATCGCGCTGCACGAAATACCTAGTTCACAGGAGCCATGTGGAACCTTCTTCTGAAGGCCTGGCCCCTTCTGCCTGGGTGAGAGGACCAGAGTGATAAATAACAAGATAAAAGGTGGAGCTGAGAGCAAGAGAAAAACTTTGCCTTTAAAAAAAATGTGAAAAGGAAAAATTACAAAAAAAAAAAAAATGGAAGACAGAAGCAGGGAGAGACCGAAACAGAGACACAGAAACAGAGATAGAAGACTGGGTGTGTGTGTGTGGGGGGGGCTCCCTACCGCTTGTTTGCTGGAGGCTGAATTATCAGTCGAAAGTCTTCATTTCTTGTGTGCCCTGAAATACCTAGTTTTCAGGAGCCATGTGGAACCTTCTTCTCACCCACTCACTTTTCTGACTAAGAATTCTTCTGTTTTTGGATAGATACCAAGGAGCAGGATTGCTGGATTATATGGTAGCTCTCTTTGTAGATCTTTGAGGAATCTCCAAATCTCCACAATGGCTGGACCAATTTACATTCCCACCAGTAGTGTAATAGAGTGCCCCTTTCACCACACCTCCACTAGCACTTATCAATTTTTTTTCTTAAATCTTAGTTATTCTGACTAGGGTTAGGTGGTAACTCATTGTGGTTTTGATCTGCATCTCCCTTACAATGAGAGATGTTGAGTATTTTTTCATATGTCTTTTGACGATTTGTATGTCTTCCTTAGATAGGGCTAATCATCTTTTTTTCAGGACAAATGCTTGAGTTCCTTGTGTATTTTGGTTATCAGTCCCTTGTTTGACACAAAGTTTATAAAAATATTTTCCCATTCTCAGGACTGTCAATTCACACTAATTAGTGTCTTTTACCATGCAGAAACTTCTTAACCTGATGTAATACCACTTGTCTATTTTTGGGATTATTGACTGTGCTTTGTGGGGTCTTATTTAAGAAGCCTCTGCCTACCCCAATGTCTCCCAGAGTTTAACTAGTATTTTCCAGCATCAGTTTTATAGTTTGATGTCTTAGGTTTAGATCTTTGATATACCTTGTTAATGGTGAGAGGTAGGGGTTCAGATTCATCTTTCTGCAGGTGGATATCCAGTTTTCCCAGCACCATTTGCTGAAGAGGTTTTCCTTTTCCCACTGGATTGACTGACACCCTTTGTCAAAAATTAGCTGGCTGTATGTCTGGGAGTTTATTTCTGGGAATTGTATTCTGTTCCATTGGTCTACCTGTCTATTTCTGTGCCAATACCGTGCGATTTTGATTACCACAGCTTTGTAGTACATTTTTGGGTTAGGAAGTGAGATGCCATCTTCTCCACTTTTGTACAGGATTGCTTTGGCAATATGATTGCCAAAATTTATGATTCCAGACAAATTGTACAATTGTATGATTGTCTTTTCTAGATCTATGAAGAGTGTCTCTGGCACTTTGATTGGGATTGCATTAAATATGTAGATTAATTTGGGTAGAATTGCCATTTTGACTATATTAATTCTTCTAATCCAGGAACAAGGTATGTTCTTCTACTTTTTTGTGTCATTTTCAATTTCTTTTTTTTTATCTTCTTGTAGTTTTCCTTGTGGAGGTCTTGAACTTCTTTGGTTAGATTTATTCCTAGGAATCTTATACTTTTTGTGGCTATGGTAAATGGAATTGCCTTTTTTCAGTTCTATCTCAGTCTGCCTGCTGTTCGTATATAGAAATGCTATAGATTTCTGTATGTTGACTTTGTATCTTACAACTTTACTGTATTCGTGTGTTACTTCCAGAAATTTTTCCATGGATACTTTGGATTTTCTATGTATACCATCATGTCATCCGCAAATAGAGAGATAGTTTCACCTCTTCTTTTCCTATGTGAATGCCTTTTACTTTATTCTCTTTTCTGATTGTATTGGCTAGGACTTCCAGTAATATATTGAAAAAGAATGGAGAAAGTGGGCATCCTTGTCTTGTACCAGTTTTTAGTGGAAAAGCTTTCAGCTTTTTTCCATTCAGGATGATGTTCACTATGGATTTTTCATAGATAGCTTTTATTGTGTTGAGAAATGACATTTTTATGCCTATTTTGCTGAGAGTCTTGATCATGAAGGGATGTTGTAACTTATTAAATGCTTTTTCTGTATCAATTGATATGATCATATGGTTTTTCTCTTTCTTTTTATTAATATGATGTATTACATTTATGGTTTTACATATGTTGAATCAACCTTGCGTCCCTGGAATAAATCCTACCTGGTCATGATGTATAATCTTTTTGCTAAGTTGTTCGATATTATTTGCTAGTATCTTATTGAGAATTTTTGCATCTATATTAATCAGACATGTTTGTCTATAGTCTTCCTTCCTTGTCCTGTCTTTATCTGTTTTAAGGATAAGGGTGATGGAGGATTCATAGAATCTATTAGGGAGAGGTTAACCCTTTTGGATATTTAGAAATAACTTCAGCAGAATGGGGGTTAATTCTTCTTTAAAAGTTTTGTAGAATTCAAAGAAGTGAAGCCATCAGGACCAGGGCTTTTCTTTTTTAGGAGGTTATTTATTACTGATTCAATCTTCTGGCTTTTTATGGGCTTATTCAAACTTTCTACATCTTCCTGGCTCAGTCTTGTTAGATTATATGTGCCCAGAAATTTGTTCATCTCATCTAGATTTTTCTGTTTGTTGGCATATAGTTGTCCACAGTATCCTCTAGTGTTTTGTATTTCTATTATGTCTGTTATATTGCCAGCTTCATTGAAAATTCAATTTACCTGGTTCCTTTCTCTTTTATTTTTAATAAGTCTGGCTAGCGGTGTATTGGTTTTGTTTATCTTTTCAAAAAAACCCCAGCTTTTAATTTCATCAAGGACCTTTTATGACCACAAAGGGTCATAATAGAAATCAGTAGGAAGAGAGACTTTGGAAACTGTAAAGATACATAGGGTTAAACCTGATACTCCTGGACCACTGGGCCAACAAAGGGATTCATAGGAATTTTAAATATTTTGCAAAACAAATGAAAATGAGAACACAACACAGGGAAAACTATGGGATAAAGCAAACACCATGATAAGAAGAAAGTTTATAGCAATAAACACCTTCATCTAAGAAGTAGAAAGATTTCAAATAACCTAACAATGTACCTCAAGGAGTTAAGAAAGGAAATACACACCGAACTTAGAAGGAAAGGAAGAGTAAGGATAACAGGAATAAATGAAGCAAAGAAATACAAAAGATCTTTTATTTTTTTCTTTTAAAATTCTGTTCAGTGGTGTGTGAGCATGCCGGGTGCAGGGAAAATTGAAGGCACCCCTCATGGTGAATGGTCATGCTGCTGTAGTCTTTTCTCCATTTCTCCCTCCTTTGGGCATGCTTATCAGGCCACCAAAACCAGGCCATGTGGGATCCAGTCATCTTAACCACTAGGCCAGGGGCTGGCCCCAAAAGATCTATTAAAACAAGAAGTGGGTATTTTTCCTTACAGAACAACATATAATTAGGTGAAACTGAATGATTGGAAGATATAATATCAGGGAGGGTAACTGTAGATACTAGAGATAGTATAGGGTGTGGGAGTAATAGGGGTGGGTAATAGGAGGAAGGAGGGGAAGGAACAGGGAATAACCACTTAACTGAAACAAAAATGAAAAAAAAAATAAATTAAGAAATAGGAAACAGTTTTTGTGAAACAGACGTAAGTGCCTCTAACCACACAAACAAAATAACAATGTGAGATGGTACATATGCAAATCTGCATATAGCTGTATTTATTTCTGTATCTCATAACATTTTGTAAACCACAAATATACACAATAAAATTTATTTAAAATAAAAAGAAATTATAAATAGGAAACAGACGCAATAGCAATGACAACGAAAATCTAGGATCTACTATGAATAAATTAATTAAAATGGCAGGTAACAAATGTTCTTTAAACTCATTCTAAAGTTTTCAGTGTATGGTAGATTCAGAGGAGGTAGATAATACTTTCAGTATAAATTACTTAAGCACCTAGTTTTGGGAAAAACATAGGGAAAAATATGATATATAAAGAGAAAGGAGAGAGGAATTTCCAGAATTAGATGATTAAGGAGAGGAGAAGAAAGAAGTGGTTATAATTTTATATTCCAAGAAACACATTAGTGAAAAGGAATCTAATGATGAGTGATAGGGGATTTATATTCCCATTTCTTTAGGCCCTGGCCTGACCTTACTCTGGCTTTCATTGTATACATGGGGCATAGCAGGTTTTCCAGAGTATTTGAGTTTGTATGCTGACCTGTTTGGAATGTCATTCCTGGACGTTCATGAGGACAAAAAATGCCTTGACTTATGTACCCCTGTATTTATATAGTCATGTAGTACTGTATCCCTTTACATTTCTGACCCAGTACCCCGATATCCCTGAATCTTATACTCCAGGACACCTGCACCCCTATACTTCTGTGTTCATGCATCCTTGTATTCCTGTGGGTTAATCAAAGTATTAACCCATTGGACACGCATTTGGCTCTGTTGGACATAGAAAGGAATATAAGTGAAATCTCTTTCTTACTAGCTAGACAAGGAAATCAAACCTGGGGAAAGTTAAATGGAACCTTCAGGCTGTATGTATTGATATCCAAAAGTAATTGTAAATATAAGAGCCCAGTTGTGTAGATGAATGAGAACTTACGGTGGGACTTTGTGCAGATAATTTAGAGGAAGGCGCATAGGGCTTGGAATTGGGACATAGGGGTTCAATCATGGTCCTACAACCTGCCAGTGTGAACTTGGCTGTGTTGTTGTACCCCACAAAGTCTCAGTTTTCAGGTGTGTAAAATGGTACCCTCTAATGTGTAGTTGACAAAACAGTTATCAAATACATTGTCTAGATTAATCCTCTTGGCAGCTCTGCAAAGTGTGAATCATTTCATGAAATGAACTCTCCTTATCATTGTATTGGAACATGGCTAGAGAACCTTCACAGAGGAGAATCCTTAGAGAGTCAGGGCTTTCTTGCCTTGTGTCCATAGGAAGTTGTGGCTATTGAGGAAGGCGAGCATTTCCATCAGATTGAGAAAGTGAAGAAAAAGGCCTGCAGAAGTCTGCATTCTTCTGGAGTCTCCTGGCATCTCATCCCACTTCAGTTCTTTCCTGAGCTTCCCAGATGTACAGACATGCAGATGTACACCCTGGTGACTGAGCCAAAGTGAATTCAGGGCTAAGCAGGTCAGCTGGCTCAGCCTATGGGAAGCATTTTCACCCCAAAGTGAAGGTCTCTGAGAAATTTCCTTTTACTTACTCACCCTGCTGTCTTGACGTTGGGATTGGGAGTGTAACTTGAAGAGTCCAAGGCCTGGGTCCAACTCATAAGGTCAGGGAGCTATTAGGGATGCACATGGAAAATCTTAACAAGAGAAAATGTTTAGTTTTACCCCAGAAAGAAGAGAGTAAGTGTCTCCAACACACTTTTTAAAAAATGTTTTCTCCTCTACCTTTCTTTTTACATCTCTCTCTCTCTTTTTTTTTTTTTTCTTCTACTGCCTTCATGGATCTCTGAGAAATTTTTCTCTATGTCTGTCGTTTCCCATCCTCCAGTCATGACAGTATTGTCTTGAACAACCAGGGGTAGACTAAATTGAAGAAACTTTTGCTACTGACAGAGGAGTAAATATGATGGTGAGATTTGTAGAAATCTAGTCTGCCTTTATTCTTGTAATCATTCATTTTATTTCCATAATGATGATGGGAGGTTAACAATGATGAAGACGATGGTTTAGAAATAACTTGAGTACTAATTGATGTCTAGTGAGTATTTACTAGGTGTCATATGCTAAATATTTACATGGATTACATTATCTAATTCTCATATGACTCTTAGAGAGAGGTTACATAATGATCATCTTTTCACAAACAATATTCAGAAAGGTAAAGTGCTCAAATTCAAACAGCCAGAAAACTGTAGAATCAGAATTCAGACTCTGTCAGGTGAGCACTGAAGTGCAAGCTCTTAGTTACTGTTCCTAGGGTCCTCTGATTGACTGATCACCACCTCCTTCAGCTATCTTTTACCTCCCCCACTTCTAGAGAGAATCTTATTCATGCATTTGAAGATTATAAAAAAAATGTTCACAGACTTATAGTAGCTACAAAAGATTGCTCCAAGTAATAGAGGAAAATTCGAGGTTATTGTGTACTTTGAAATGTATACGGTAGCATTGCATTTTCCCCATAGTTTAAAATTTTTTCAAGAAGTTTTCAATGCAATTTATTGTAACTCCATATATCCCTTTTTCTTTTTCTTTTCTTTTCTTTTCTTTTCTTTTCTTTTTTTTTTTTTGAGAGAATTTTTGATATTAGGGCATGTGCATTCACCGGAGAGACAGAAAGTGAGAAATCACCCCTCAGGGGCAGGGGCATGGTCACATTGCAATCCCTTCTTCTCCATTCTCCTGTCAGGACTTTGAGCATGCATTCACACATGGCTGGTGTGAATTTCAAGTTACTGGGTCTGGAACTTGAACCACAGTTGACTACATGGGAGTCAAGCACCTTGACCACTATGCTACCTGCTGGTCCCATATATCCTATAGGTAGCTGCTATTAGTCCCATTTTCCAAATGAGGATCTGAGGCATGACTAAGTAATTAAGGTCCTCTGCTAGGTGTAAAGGATCAGAGACTAATTACTAGTCCTTGGAACTAATTTTGCAACACAGTAGAAAGAATACCCCTTTTCCCATTGACCCCCAATATTTCTCATATCAGTACCCAGGATCTTCCAAAAGTTCACATAAAATATGTACAGTTTGAACATTATGCATGAATTAAAAAATTTGGTACTAAAAAGAACTCATGCCTTAATTTCATTTCTCCACAGGTTTCTTGAGGTCTTAACAGATTTCTAAACATTTGTTCATACTCAATCTTCACCAAAATCACCGAGGGTGGGAAATATTTGTTAAGTAAATTCTTGGGCCTTATCTCAAGATATAATAGATCTCCTATGGTTTTTAAAATGGGAGAATCACTTTTTGTATGACTAAAATGATCATATTTAAGACAATAAGAAGATGGAATTTTAGACTGATTGGGTTCACATCAGTGGAAACAAAGTCTTTGAAATAGATTAGAGATATTTTATCCCAGCCTATCTAGCAATTGAAAAAATTGTCAGGAAGTGTTTAGAGATACTTTCTGAGAGAGCTGGTATGACAACAAAGACCAGATAGTCCCTGCATGTGGCAACCAGCTGTAGAAAGAGAAATAAGGATGATACTCTTGCAAGTGGGATTTGAGCAAGAGTTGAGAAATAGAGGAATTACAGAAGGTTGTTGTATAGGAAAATCAATGACAGAGAATCAGAGACAACAGCAGAAAGGGAAAAATAAGAAAATAGAGAGAGTGGGAAGAGGGAGAGATGAAGAGCAAGAGAAAAGGAGGCAGGTGAGCAGACCTGAATGAAGTGAGAAAGAAACCAGAGGAGATAAAAAGGGACAAACTGAAATACAGAAGTGCTTCCTTTTTTGTCATTTCTTTGATCTTTGATCCAGTATCTTTGGATCTTGTGATACTTGCCCATGCATTGTAAGCTTTTGTTGATAGAACTGGCACACAACTGTTCGGTAAGGTTGTTTAGTCTTGGGTACTATTCCTGAAATTTCAGTGATTTTTGGGTTCTAGACATAGGATTAAATGAGCTGACTTTTAGTGTTTTATTAAGTCACTGATATTAATGAAACTTGCTCAGACGCTTAAACCTACCTTTTGTTTGTTAAATAATTAACTTTATTTTTTAATTTTAATTTTATTTTTAACTTTAATTTATTGTATACATTCATTTACTATACATCACTACAACTTGTAAAATGAATTTACCCAACATGAACACACTTGCCACTAGTCCAGTTGAAAATATTACTCACATTATCATTAACAGACAATCCTCCATTTCTGTGTCTCTCAAACGTTTTGTCTCTTTATTTTTCTCCTTGATTTCTTTCCTCCCACTCCCCCACCACCCCACCTTCTTCCCACATTGTTTCCAGTGTCCATAACAATTATCCAATGCCAGGGTCTTCTTTTTTTTAATTTTTAATTTTAATGGCTGAGTAGTATTCCATAGTGTATAAGTGCCACACTTTTTCAATCTATTCATCAACATATTTAAAAGACGGGAAAATAGGGACCAGCAGTTGACGTAATGGCTATGTCACTGGACTCCTATGAAGTTGACTGCAGTTCGAGTCCTGGACCCGGTGGCTTAAACTCATGCTGGGGGCATGTGCGTGTGTGCCCAAGATCCTGAGAGGAGAATGGAGGAGAAGGGATTGCAGCATGGACTCCCTGCCTGGGAGGGGGGGAGATTTCTCACTTTCTGTCTCTTTGTTTCTCTCTGTCTTTCTGGCAAGCACATGCGCCCTATAGCAAAAAACTCTAAAAAAAATGGGAAAATGAACTGAACAAGCAACTGTCTAAGAAAGACATATGAATAGCCAAAAAGCATATGAAAAAATGCTCAACATCCTTTATCATAAGGGAGATGCACATCAAAATCACAATGAGACACCACCTAATTCCAGTCAGAATGGCTAAAATTCAAAAAACAAAAAATGATAAGTGTTGGTGAAACTATGGTGAAAAGGAAACTCTCCTATACTGTTGGTGGAAATGTAAATTATATCTATCTTTATTCAAATCTTTTAAAAGTTTATTTATTTTATTCCTAATAGAGAGCATGTGAGTACATTAAAAAAAGAGAGAGGAGAAGCACTCTGAACAAGATCTTGTCACAATGCAATTCTCTTTCTCTGACCCTATAGGTCCTAAAGAGAGTATGCATGCGCAAGAAACACCCAGAGTTTTTCAAGTTGGCTCAGGAATCTGAACCTGTAGTCTCCATGTGGCTTCAGACCTGCAGCTCTGTTTTGCTACCAACTGTGCCATCAGGCTGAGTCATAGTTATTATTAAAATAATGTATTTTAATAAAAGAATAGAAAAGCAAGAAAAAAATAGATGAGAAGCACTCAGATAAGAAAAAGTAAAAATGTTTTTATTTACAGGTAATATGATTATGTATCTAGAAAGCAAGCAAGACTGTGAAAGACAGACATCAATTGTTACGGCTCAATGTATACTGAATGTCTGCACTTTTTGACAGAAATTGAAACAGTGAAAGCTGTAGTAGCAGGGATGGCAAGTGTCGATCTCAGACTGTATAGGAGGGGGTGAATGGTGGAGAGTAGGAGGGAAGGTCTCACAAAAAAAAAATGTAACAAACACAAGAATGGAAGTTTATCTGTTGAGGATGATGTACATGGTATATCTTTGACTTGATTGACATGCACTTTATGCATGCTTTTCAAACAATATATACACTGTAAAGATATACAATGATTATATGTAAGTAAAAAACGACTCAATATCAAATGTTGGTGAGGATGTGGAACCACAAGAACTCATATATTGCTGGTGATAACATAAAATAGTACAACCACGATAGAAATCTGCCTGAATATTTTTTATAAAGCTAAACGTATACATGCCCTATGCCCCTGTAACTCCACTACTAGTTATTTGTAGTTATTTGGCCAGGGAAATAAGATATCCACAAATCCACAATATGATTTGTTTTCTTGTGTGTTTGCTTTTTTTTTTTTTTTTTGGTTTGTTTGTTTATATATTGAGAGAGAGAGAAGCAGACACACTCAACACGGTCTCGTCAAGCTGTTATCTATTCCTCTCCCTTAGCCTTCCAACCAGCCAGAGTAATGAACATGAGTGTGTACCTATAGTGTTTCTTGTTGGCCTGGGATCTGAAGCGCAGTCTTTCATGTGGCTCTACCACTGCAGATTGGTGTGCTACTGTGTGCAGCATCCTGACTGGGCCCATATAAATATTTTGACATGAAGTTCATAGAAACTTTTTTGAAATAATCCTAAACTGCAATGAATCTAAATGCCTAACAACAGGTGAAAGGATCAAGAGATTGTTATAGGCCTATATAATTGAACACTATTCAGCAATAAAGAACAAAATAATGAAACATGCAATAATATGGATGAATTTTAAATTTATTATGTAAGTAAAGACAGTTTTATATACGGACACAGACATACACACAGATACACACACAGATACAAGTAAGTACAGACATACATAAGGGTACACATATGCTTATAAATCAAAATTTGTCAAGATGTATAATGAAATTGAACATATTTAAATGTCTGCAAGTTTTGCTTCCATAAAGTTAATTGGAAGTTTTTAAAGAGTTCCCTTATTAGAAAAGTAATTCTTGATTTAAGAAATTTAGTTAACAGCAAGTCTGATAGGAATTAGAACATCTCCAAATGTACAATGTGTAATTTTTATGTCTTTGCTTATATTTTTTATTTCATGTTCTTTTATACATTCAATCACATTATTTAGCTTACAAAGTGAATATTCCAACATGTGAACATTTCTCCCTAGTCCAGTTGATACTACTATAAAATTATCTTTAACAGATAATACCACATTTCTTTGTCCCATTAATGCTTTGTTTCTCTGTTTTTTCTTCAAAATATCCTTCCTCAGACTCCACTCTTTCACATACACTATATCTGGCATTTACAACCATTTACTGTGAAAAATAGAAAGAAAAGAAAATAGAAGAAAAATAGAGAGGCAAAGCATTAATGGGACAAAGAAATGTGGTATTATCTGTTGAAGATAATTTTATAGTTTT
Source organism: Tupaia belangeri chinensis (assembly GCF_000334495.1). Lineage (NCBI taxonomy): Eukaryota > Metazoa > Chordata > Mammalia > Scandentia > Tupaiidae > Tupaia > Tupaia belangeri. Next base: position 1,670,858 of record NW_006160055.1, on the reverse strand, counting down.
ATCAACTGGACTAGGGAGAAATGTTCACATGTTGGAATATTCACTTTGTAAGCTAAATAATGTGATTGAATGTATAAAAGAAAAAGAAATTAAAAATATTTTTTAAAAAAGAAATAACTTGAGCAGAATGGGGGTTAACTCTTCTTTGAAAGTTTTGTAGAATTCAGAGGTGAAGCCATCAGGGCCAAGGCTTTTCTTTGTCGGGAGGTTATATATTACTGATGCAATCTCCTGGCTTGTTATGGACCTATTCAGACTTTCTATATAGTCCTGGCTCTATCTTGGTAGATTATATGTGTCCAGGAATTTGTCCATCTCATCCAGATTGTCTTATTTCTTGGCATACACTTGTTCATGGTATCCTCTAATGATGTTTTGTATTTCTACTACATCTATTGTTACATTGCCTGCTTCACTACAGATTTGATTTACCTGGTTCCTTTCTTCTTAATAAGTCTCGCTACTGGTGTATTGATTTTGTTTATCTTTTCAAGGAACCAGCTTTTACCGTCATTTATTTTCTGTGTAGTTCATTTATTTTCTATTTCATTTATTTCTGCTTGTAACTTTATGATTTTGAAATAAATGGAAAGGATACTGTGAGCTTCAAGGCACTGGCAGTAAGCTGAGAGCCACTGCAAAGGAGCTTTGTTCAACCTCTCTACCCCCTGAGGTGGGAATGGTTGTGGTTAGGAAATGAAGCCACAGGTCAGGAATTGACAGGCATACCTGTCAAACTAGAGTCTCCTGTGATGGCCTGGCCCTCCTTCTGGCCACCTTTGCTTTCTCCTTCATGGATAGTTACAAAGAAATTTGAGCCTTTTAAAGGGCTTGGGAAGCAAATTCCATTTATTTACTCAATACTTGAATATCCCAGGCACCAACTGAGGGTTTTACCTGAGAATGTCTATTTTTTCTGTTGGCAGTAATTTTATTAAGATTTTACTTTTAGGATTATAATCCACTTTATTATTTCAGTGCTAAGATGACCCCTGTAAGCTCTTAATATGAAATCAAGAAGCACTGAAAAAAGTACAATACCTTCTGCTCAATATTTATTAAGTGGTAACTTCTTAGCTTTTCCCTGGTATTAAATTCGTTTTTATATTTTTTTTCCTAACTAGTTATTGTTCTCTAGGACTTTCATAAACTTTTTTAGAGATAGTCTTAGAAGGATCATGAATTAAGAATTTCTTCATTCCCAGCCTCACATAGCTTGTGAGGTAGACACTACTATCTCTGAGGGCTTATTTCTCTTAGGACTCAGAGAAATAAAATCACTTACCCAGGAAGCACAGATATTAAATCTGGCTCCAATAAACAGATGTGCAAGAACTTTTCCGACTGTTTTCCTATCCTTTGGGTAGATGCCTAGGAGTGGAATTGTTGGATCATATGGTAGTTCTATTTGTAGATTTTGAGGAACCTCCTTATTGTTCTCTACAGTGACTAAACCAATTTACATTCACACCAACAGTGTAGGAGAGTTCCCCTTTCACAACAGCTCCTCTAGCACTTATCAATATTTTCCCCATAAATCGTTGCCATTCTGACTGGGGTTAGGTGGTATCCTATTGTGGTTTTGATCTGCATATCTCTCATGATGAGGGCTGTTGAGCATTTTTTCATATACTTTTGGCTGTTCATATGTCTTCCTGAGAGAATTGTTTGTTCAGCTCATTTTCCAATATTTTAATGGGGTTGATCATTTTTTTTCAGATAAGTCGCTTGAGTTCCCTGTGTATTCTGGTTATCAGTCCATTATCTGAGGTGCAGTTTACAAAAATATTCTCCCATTTTCAGGTTGTTCATTCACTCTAATTACTGTGTATTTTGCTGGGTGGAAATTTCTAAATTTGAAATAATCCCACTTGTCTATTTTTGGGATTATTGCCTGTGCTTTTGGGTTCTTATTTAAGAAGTATTTGATTACCCCAAGGTCTCCCAGAGATTACCCAGTGTTTTCCACCAGTAGTTTTATAGTTTGCAGTTTTAGGATTAGATTTTTGATCCACTTTGAGTTGATTTTTGTAAATGGTGAGAGATAAGTGTGCAGTTTCATCTTTCTGCAGGTGGATACCCAGTTTTTGCAGCACCATTTGTTAAAGAGGTTTTCCTTTTCCCACTGGATTGACTAGTACCCTTTGTCAAAAATCAGCTGGTTACATGTTTTGGGTATTATTTCTGGGATCTATTCTGTTCCATTGATCTGCATATCTATTTTTGTGCCAATACCATGCTGTTTTGATTATCACAGCTTTGCAATATATTTTGGGGTCAGGGAGTGAGATGCCTCCAACTCCACTTTTCTTGTGCAGAATTGCTTTGTCAATACAGGTTCTTTAATGATTCCAGAGAAATTTTATGATTTTTAATTTCAAGATCTATGAAAAATGCCTTTGGTAATTCAATCAGGATTGCATTAAATATGTAGATTAATTTGAGTACAATTGCCATTTTAATTATATTAATACCCAGTAACATGGAATATCCTTCCACTTTTTTGTGTGTGTAGTTTTCAATTTCTTTTTTCTCTTTCTTCATTTCTTTCTTTCTCTCTCTCTTTTTCTTTCTTTCTTTCTTTCTTTCTTTCTTTCTTTCTTTCTTTCTTTCTTTCTTTCTTTCTTTCTTTTCTTTCTTTTCCTTCCTTCCTTCCTTCCTTCCTTTCTTTCTTTCTTTCTTTTCTTTCTTTTCCTTCCTTCCTTCCTTCCTTCCTTTCTTTCTTTCTTTCTTTTCTTTCTTTTCCTTCCTTCCTTCCTTCCTTCCTTTCTTTCTTTTTAATGGTTTTCCCTGTAGAGGTCTTTGATTTATTTGGCTAGATTTATTCCCAGGTATCTTACAATTTTTGTGGCTATGGTAAATGAGATTATTTTCTTTAGTTCTACCTTGGTCTGCTTGTTGTTCATATATAGAAATGCTATAGATTTTTGTATGTTGATTTTGTATCCTGCTACTTTACTGTATTTGTTTATTACTTCCAGGAGTTTTTTCATGGATACCTGTGGTCTCCTATGTATACAATCACGCCATCTACAAATAAGGATAATTTCACTTCTTTTTTCTCTTCTTGAATGCCTTTTATTTTATTCTCTTTTCTGATTGCATTGGCTAGGACTTCCTGCACTATATTAAAAAGAAGTGGAGGGCAGAGGCGGGCCGGACGCCAAGGCTGCGTCCGGTCACGGGACGTCCCGGGCCCTTCCGGGCTCGGCGGGTCCCCCCTGGGGCCCTGCTGCAGCCGCCCGCGCCGGCCCGGCGCACACCCCACC
>NW_006160055.1:1621084-1666564 GCF_000334495.1 Tupaia belangeri chinensis | reverse complement strand
AATTGGATTGGTCTGAGAAGTATTTCATGATGGGTAAAGTCTTTTTACAAGCAAAATGAGAAATAGCAATTGACTGTTTTAAAAAATAATTAGAATAATAAAAATAATGATTGGGGAAAACATAGAAAAGATATTGAATGTAGAAGTGGGGAGATTAATGTCTCTGTACTGACTGACATGCATGGCATTCCCTTTTGAAAAAGCAATGGAAGTCAATGTAAAGTTATATGTAATCTAGTGTAATAGAAAGAAGATTATGATGATAATAAAATAAAAAAAAAAAAAAGAAGTGGAGAAAGTAGGCAGCCTTGTCTTATACCAGTTTTTACCTTGTACCATCATTCAGTATGATGTTAGCTATGGGTTTTCATATGTGGCTTTTATTGTGTTGAGAAATGACTCTTCTATGACGGTTTTGCTATTATTGTGTTGAGAAATGACTCTTCTATGATGGTTTTGCTAAGTCTTGATCATGAAAGGATGCAGTATTTTATCAAATGCTTTTTCTGCATCTATTGGTATGATCATTGGTTTTTCTCTTTCTTTCTGTTAATATGGTTTATTACATTTATGGTTTTGTATATGTTGAACCATTCTTGCATCCTTGGTATAAAGCCTACCTTGTCATGATGTATAATTTTTTTTTATGTTATTGGATATGATTTGCTAGTATTTTGTTGTGAATTTTTGCATCTGTTCATCAGATAGTGGTCTGTAGTTTTCCTTTTTTGTCATATCTTTGTCTGTATTGGTCATTAGGGTGATGGAGGTTTCATAAAATGAATTTGGGAGGGTTCTTTCCTTTTGGATCTTTAGAAATAAGGATTGAGTAAAATGGGCATTAACTCTTCATTAACAGTTTTGTAGAATTCAGAAGTAAAGTCATCAGGACCTGAGCTTTTCTTTGTTGGGAGGTTATTTACTACTGATTCAATCCCATTGCTTGTTATAAGTCTATTCAGGCTTTCTATGTTTTCCTGATCCAATCTTGGTAGATGATATTTGTCCAGGAATGTGTACATCTCATCCAGGTTTTCTTGTTTGTTGGCATATAGTCACTCATATTATTCTATGATGATTTTGTTGGCATATAGTCACTCATAGTATTCTATGATGATATTTTGCATTTCTATTATGTTTGTTATAATATTGCCTGTTTCATTGCAAATTTGATTTATCCGGTTCCTTTATCTCTTCTTCTTAATTAGTCTAGTTAATAGTGGGTCAATTTTGTTTATCTTTTCAAAGAACCAGGTGGGGCTTTTATTTATTTTCTGTATATTTAATTTATTTTCTATCTCATTTATTTCTGTGTGAATCTGTTATTTCTTTCTCCTGGCATTTTTTGAGATATTTTTGGTGTTGCTTTTCAAATTTCCTGAAGCATGATGTTAGATTGTTCATTTTCCACCTTTCTATTTTTTTTCTTATGTGCACTAATTGCTTTGAACTTCCCTCTTATGATTGCTTTCGCTGTGTCCCATAGATTATGGAACCTCATGTACTCATTATCATTAGTTACAATGAATCTTTGGATTTTACTCTTTGTTTCTCCAGTAGTTGAAGAGTTATTCAAGAATAGGTTGTTTAGTTTCCACATGTTTTTGTATTTTTGAGGTTCTTTTTTTCCTGAAATTAACATCAAATTTAATTCCATCTTGGTTGGAGAAGATACTGGATGTGGTTTCTATTCCTTTGAATTTGTAAAGGCTTGATTTTTGCCCTATCATGTGGTCAGTGTTTGAAAAGGTTCCATGCAGGGATGAAAAAGCTGTATATTTCATGGTTTGGGGGTTGAAGGTTCAATAGATGTCTGTCAGGTCTGTTTGATTTAGGGTTTCATTTATATTCTGTATCCCTTTTCTTATTTTTTGTCTAGATGATCTGTCCACAGGAGATAGTGGGGGTGTTGGATCCCCAATGATTAGTGTGTTACAGTCTATCTTTTTTTTAGATCTAGCAGTCTTTCCTTCACACATTTGGGTGCTCCTGAGCTAAGTGCATAGATATTTATAAGTGTTATATATTCTTAATGAATTAGTCCTTTTCTACTATATAATGCCTTTCTTTGTCTCTTCTTACAGTTTTTGTCTTAAAGCCTACTTTTTCTGAGATCAGTACTGTGACTCCAGCCCTTTTTTATTTCCATGTGCATGGAATATCTCTTTCCAGCCCTTCACCATGAGGTGCATGTCTTGTAGGCAACAGATAGAGGGTTTCTGTTTTTATTATCCATTCATCCAGTCTGTGTCTGTGGATTGGAGAATTTAATTTATTAGCATTCAACATTATTATCAATATTTCTGGACTTGTCCCTATGATTAAGTTAGCCATTTTCTTGGTTGCCTTTTATTCTCTTATTTCTGTCTGTCTCTCCTAGTTTTTCTGGTATAGCAAATTCTTCAGAACTTCTTGAAGAACTGCTCTGGTGCTTTAAATATTTTCAGGCTTTGTTTATCTGAGAACTTTTCTTTAACTCTTTTCTTCCCATTTGAAGGATAATTTTCTGGGTATAGTAATCTTGGTTGAAATTGTTTCTCTCTTAACACTTTGAATATATCTTCCTATTCTTATTTTGCTTGCATTGTTTCTACTGAGAGGTTTGATTTTAGCCTGATAGGGTAACCTTTGCATGTATCTTGATGTTTCTCTCTTGTCTTTTTTAGTATCTTGTCTTTACCTGTGATTTTGGTAAATCTGGCTATCATGTGTTGTGGAGAGGATCTTCTTGGGTTGATTCTATGTGGAGTTCTTTGTATTTTTTGGGTCTGGATGATTGGTTGCTACTCTAGGTTTACTAAGCTTTCTGAAAGTATTTCATAGAATAGATCTTATATACCCTTGTCTGATTCTTCACCTTCTGGAATACCTGTAATTCTAATATTTGGGTGTTTCATGGTGTCTAGTATTTCACATATGTTGTCCTCATTTTTTAAAAATTATTTTTTATGATTTTGATGGTTTTATCTAAGATAAAGGATTTTTGTTCCAGCTCAGAGATTCTGTCTTCTGTGTGGTCCAGTCTACTATTAATACTTTCAAGGAAGGTCTTGATTTCTTGTATTACTGCCTTCATCTCTAGAAATTCTAATTGATTCTATCTCTCTCTTTTTATTAATTTATTTTACATTATTTCACTGAACATTTTCACAGCATATAGAATGTGATTTCTCAACCAGAATACACTATAAAGTGGCTTAGTTATACATGCTATTGTCAACAAGAAACTTTCCATTTCTTGCATATATATTTTTGCCCCCTATTTCTAACCCTCTGCCATTTCTCACCCTCCTACCACACTGTCTCTGGTATCTGCAGTTGTTTTCCATTTCTTTTTAAAAATTAATTAATTAATTAATTAATTCTTGTTCTTTTATACATTCAATCGCGTTATTTAGCTTACAAAGTGAGTATTTCAACATGTGTACATTTCTCCCTAGTCCAGTTGATAATACTTTAAAATTGTCTTCAACAGATAATACCACATTTCTTTGTACCATTAATGCTTTGCCTCTTTATTTTTCTCCTTAATGTCCTTCCTCAGACTCTACTGTTTCACAAACACTATATCTGATATTACCAACCATTTACTATGTTTCTATATCCTTTAGCCAATTGATTTCAGTCATAGAGTGCAGACAATATATGTTAAGTGGGGACATACAATGACTGATTGATTTTTTATATGGTGTCTATCTCCTCCTTCAAGTATTGGAAAGACTTCCTAATCTTTCTCACCATGAATATTCTGAACGCTATTTCTGACATTCCTGCAAATTCCTTTGTGTTGCATATGGTTAAAGTGTTGCTTTGTTCCATTGAGAAAGGTACTTCTTTGTTTTCCCATACTTTTTGTGCCTCTGTGCTGATTTCTCGTCATCTTATGTATTATACACTACACCCCACTTTTCTGTTGTTGAATCTATAGCGTCAGCGGGGAGGAAAAGCTCTTTTTGTCAGATGTGTTCTTTGTAGAGGGTTTGTCTTCCAGTCAGAGAGTGTGCATATATCCACCTTTACATGTTGATTCCTTTCCCAGTCTCTTGAGACCAGGTGCACCAGTGGCTAACCTAGAGATTTTCAGATAGAAGAGATAAACGGAATCACTGGAACAAATGCCACACGATTTAGAAGCCTATAAAGCCTCACAATATTCCTGGGTGGGCAGAAGGCAGCTAGAGGTCTGAGGCAGTCTTCTTGCCTCAGTTGCCCTCATTTGCTGCTGCTCCAACCTGGTCCACAGCAGCACAGGGTCTGAGGATAATGGTGACAGATGGATGTCCCTGGGGCAGTTTGGGAGACAGAAAGAAGCCTAGAGCAGTCTTCAGCCACAGTTGCCCTCACTTGCTGCTGTTCCTCCTTGGTCCACAGTAGTCAATGTTTGTTAGATTTCTAGCAGGTTTCCCAGTTTATTGCAAACACCAGCAGATGACACATATTCTATCTATATAACCATCATAAACTCAAGAGAGTTTTGCCTTTTCTATGTACCATAATTCTTTTTGAAATGCCACTGGTGGCCCACTTTTTTCAGAGGAACCCAATTAATTAAACTAGCAGCTAGTGTTTGTTCCCCCCCTAAATTTCTAGTATATACCTATGACTGTACAATGTTAACTACCTTTGTGTTTATCTTTCTATCTTTCTTCTCCATCTACAACCTCTAGTAGAGAGAGGAATGCTAAGCTAGTAATGAGAAAGATGTGGTTTCCAGTCCCTTCTAACTTTGTTACTGTGGGATAATTGATTTCACTTTTTTGCCCCTTAGTATCCTCAGCCATGAAATGAAAACAATAGGATTTTTTTCCCACCCACTTCACAGGGTTATCATAAAAACTCAGTAAGATATACTGTGTCAAATATTTAGAAATACTTGTAATATTATATGAATATAAGGCATTGTTATTCAAATATAGAGCTTTTCAACTTTAATTTTTAGCTCTGTGATCAGTCAGCTTTTGATGTGGAGCTAGCAACCACAAATTCTCAGTGGCATGCCATAATAAACATTGATTTCTCACACATCTGTGGAGTTAGGCTGATTTAGGCTGGGCTTGCTTCTGCATCTGGGAGGTGGCTGTAGTTTGGCTAACCATGCTGGGCCTGACTGGGTCAAGGTGGCTCCACTTCAGTTATGCTTTTGGTTTTTTTTTTTTTTTTTTTTTTTTTTTGCAGAATGATGGTAGAAACATAAGAAAGCAAGTGAGAACATGTACAGCTTTCTGAAGCCTAGGCTTGGAATTGGCATACTATTTCTTCTATTGGCTAAGCAAGGTTAATGACTGAAATCAGGGTAAGGGTCATGCACTTCCCATTGGGGGAGTATTCTCCTACATTTCATGAGGCAGGAATTTATCAAAGGGTGACTCTTAGGACCCTTAATACAAATCTGCCACACTGTTCTGTGCCCAGTGTTAAAATAGTGTTCTCTGGAGGCTAGAAGAGGTTAGATGTTTTGAATAAAATGATGTAGGGCACCAGCAGGTGGCACGGTAGTTAAGGCATTGGACACTCCCAAATGGCTGACCATGGTTCAAGTACTGGACCTGGCAGCTTTCTTTCTTACTTTCTCTCTCTCTCTGGTCAAATTAAAAATAATGAATGAATAAATACATAAAATTAAATGAAAAATAAAGAAAGAAAAAGGATGTAGTTAGAGACAGAGTTCTCACTTCTGTCATGGTCCATTGGTCTAGGACACATGACAAAGCTCTTTGCTTCTGCAAAGGTAGTGTGGAGGATAAAGTGACCATCTTGAAATCTAGGGTCTGCTTTAGTCTTGCCCATTGCTTTTTTGTTTGAACACAGATACATTATTTTGGTCCTGAAAATGATTATTTTCACAACAGTAGAAAAATATTTGTAATATTCTCTTCTTTTACAGAATTTATTTAGATTTCTGAGTTTGGAAGGAACTGGAAGAGAAATACATAGAACACATGACTATGGTATTTTTGTTTGAGACCATCTACACTCCTCCCCCAAAAGCTTTTTACAGAGCCAATTATGTTCCTTAGGATACCAGATCCTCATAAACATATGACTAGCACCATTGTGGGTTCTCAGCAATGAGAATTTTGTCTGGAAGGCTTATTTGTAAATAACACCAAAGAACTGAGTGAAGTGTCTCAGAGCTGGAATTTCTGGGTTAGAAATTTTCAAACTAGGACAACCTCTTCAAAGAGAGATGAGAAAGAGAAAGAAGGAGAGAAAAAAGAGGGAGAGAGAAAAATATTAATGGCACAGCATTCAGGACTATAGATGTTTCTTCAAAGGAATCTCCTAAATTATCTGACTCTAAGTTACACAGTAAATGAGAAAGAAAATGGTGTACAACGTCTTTGATTGAGTCCACATGAATTGATTAAAAGTGGTTATCAGGGAGATTTTAGGGGTGAAGGAGCTTGCAGAAACATATGTGAACACACACACTCCCACACACAAACACATGAACACATATACATACACATAAGTGAAGAAAGAGCTCAGTATCGGTTAAATGCTTTTCTTTACCCCACTAGAAATTAAAACCAACATCTGGAGTCTTGTTCTTTAGGTTTTCTTATTAAATTAAAACAACTGCTTTTCCAAAAAGAGAAAAATATAACAAAACAGCTACTAACTTGCACTGTATTTAAAGTTTTCCAGGGAAAATCTGCTCAGGGTCTTGTTTTTGATGACTGAGTAGTATTCCATAGAGTATATGTGCCACACTTTTTCAATCCATTTTTCTGCTCGTGGACATTTGAGTTGGTTCCATGTCTTAGCAATTGTGAATAATGCTGTAGTAAACACAGATCTGTAAGCACTTTTCAGAATAAGCATTCTTCTGCCCTTTCAGTAGATATTAAGAAGTGGGATTGCTGAATCATATGGTAGTTTTATTTGTAGGTCTTTGAGGAATTTCCATTTTATTCTCCACAGCAGCTGGACCAATTACATTCCCATTGAATATGGAAGATTTACTGCTAAGTGAAGCAAACCAGGTTATGATGGAGAGACATTTTAAGTCTCCACTTAATATATACCGACTCCCCGCACTCTGCGACTTAAACTGAATGACTAGAGGATATAGAAACACAGAAAATAGTTATAGATAACAGATACAGTGTGGGAAGAGGGTGGGGGAAAAATGAGAGTCTAAGGAAAGACACTAGGAGAAAAATAGAGAGGCAAGACATTTATGAGAGAAAGAAATACGTTATTTTCTGTTGATGATTATGTGTATAGTATCCCCAACTGGACTGTTAAGAAATGTATTCAGGTTGGAATATTCACTTTACAAACTAAGTAGCATATGTGATTAAATGCATAAAAGACATTAAAAAAAAGAAAAACCTGCTTAGGGCTGTGAATCTGGAAACTCAAGAAACTTGTTGCAAGCTCCCCAGACATAAGAAAATAGCTCCTGGGGGCTGACAGGTGGTGTGGTGGTTAGGGGCTCTGGACTCCCACATAGCTGCCCACAACTCAAATACCGGACCTGGCAGCTTTCTCTCTCTCTCTGATCAAATTAAAACAAATAAAGTTACATAAAATTATTCTTAAAAAAAAAGAAAAAGAAAATAACTCCTGTTAGGACTATACTGAAGTACCTGAAAGAGCAAACTTCAGACATGCTCAGAGTTTGAAGGTTGGAGAAAGAATGTTGCCATTTCTACCTTCAACTTGGAACAAAATATACATCTGGAGGGTCAGATTGTTCATTGGTTTCTTTACCAACCACAATTATTCCTTCATTCAATATGTTTTTAGTAAGCATGTGCTACCTACTGGTCACTGCTAGGTGTGGGGGATACAGTGACCAAAGGAGAACCAAGCAGACCTGGCCCTGTCCTTCTGGAATTTATAGCTTAGTAGTAGGAGAAAAAAAAATTAGTTAATTAAATTTAATTTGGAATAAGTACCATGAAAGAAGATTCAGATACATTGAATAGTAAGAAATGAATGAGGCTTTTCCATGAAGGTGACATTTAAACTACATTTATAGAGACCTTGACTTAGAACATGAGGATCTCAGAATTTTCTACTTCTTCCTCTGAGACAGAGGAGGTTTTGGCTCCAGTAGAAGAAGCAAAGGGATGATTTATTCAAAGTTTTTAAGAGTTTTGATTAACCCTCTTAGCTGGGCTAGGAAGTGAGTATGAGAACTTAAGAGTCTAATATATGAAGTATCTGTGAGTACTTTAGATCCTGACATTAGGGTCAATTGAATCAACTTGTTCCTATGAGTTCCCAGATTCACAGCCCTAAGCAGGTTTTTCTTTTTTTAAAATTTCTCTTATACATTCAATCACATATGTTACTTAGTTTGTAAAGTGAATGTTTCAACCTGAATACATTTCTCACCAGTCCAGTTGGGGATGCTATGCACATAATCATCAACAGATAATAACCTGTTTCACTCTCTCATTAATGTCTTGCCTCTCTATTTTTCTCCTAGTGTCTTTCCTCAGACTCTCATTCTTCTCCCACCCTCTTCCCTTTTTATATACCTTGTTAAACATAGAAGTGGGTTTGAATCAATATTAAAAGGACATTCAGTTAAACACTAAAATGATCTCCAGACCATGTCTGTCAAGGACACTTTCTCTATGTGAGATGAAGGTAAATCTGAATAAAATAGTTGAAAATTGTTCTTCGATGAAAGTGACAGAATGATAAAGATGACTTGTCAAAATGTAGTGAACAAAATCCAACACTTAAGAAAATAATGCATTATGATCAAGTCGGATTTACTGCAGTGATGCAGATTTAGTGTAGCTTAAAGAACTACAGTAGAATAATGTATTGTGTTATAGTCTTCAGTATCACTGAGGAGAAAAAATATAATTATCGGGAACCAGCAGTTAGTGTAATGGCTATGTTTCTGGACTCCCACGTAGTCGACTGCAGTTCACGTCCTGGACCTGGTGACTTAAAACTCACGCTGGGCGCGTATGCGTGTGTGCCCAAGATCCCGAGAGGAGAATGGAGGAGAAGGGATTGCAGCGTGACCATCCCCCCTGGGGGCATATATATATATATATGTATATATATATATATATAATCATCTTAAAAGATGAGATACCATTTCTTATGTATCAGCATGGGAAAAAATAGTTTAAAGTACTTGACACTTTATTGAAAAATGCTATCATTGCTAGGAATGAAAACAGATATAACTTTTTGGAGGGGAAGTTGGCTATATCTAACATATAAATTTGTAACCAATAAAGGATGTGGGGAAAAGGAGTGGAAAGAACTGGTGGTGGTGGATGGAGGATGACTATTCTCTGAGTATATCTTTTGTGTCATTTTTACTTTGGAAACCATGTTAATATTCCAAATACTTAAAAAGAAGTCCAACAGTATTATAAAAGAATAATGTTACTACACTGGGCTGAGGAAAAAATTAACACAAGTAACTTTTGAACTCAATTCTTTGACTATATATTATAAAGACAAAAGGAATTATAAACAAACCTTAAACTCTAGTAGTTTTGTTTCTATAGTGATATGTGTTAGTAGTTTGGAAACTGTTTTCTGTGAAATGTAGACATGAGCAAGTGAGAAAATGAGTAAGTACATTAAAGATAAAAGAAATCAGGTTTTTCATTGTTGAAGAATTCAAAAATATGTAATGAGGAAAATCTTATTTTTTTGAGAGAGATTTTTGTTATAGGGCGTGTGCACTTGTCCGAGAGACAGAGACAGAAAGTGAGAAATTACCCCTTAGGGGGACAGTCATGTTGTAATCCCTTCTCCATTCTCTTGGGATTTGGGACATGTGTGTACAGCATCTGGCATGAGTTTTAAGTTGTCAAGCCTAGGACTCAAATCTGAGATGAGCCATGTGGGAGTTCAACAACATTAACCATCATGCCATCCTTAACCATCATGCCATCTGCTGACTCAGGAAAGTCTTGAATATACCAAAAATGTTGGGTCAAAATAGCAGGTATTAGTATAAATTCATGGTTTTATTAAATATATATAAATAATAAATGTATATTTATTTATTTTTAAGCTTATTTATTTAATCCTTCAGAGAAAGAGAGAGAGAGAGAGAAAGATACCCCCAGTAGGGTCTCACACCATGATTCTACCCGATCTTAGCTGGTCCAGATCAAACGTACACACCCAGTGTGTTCAAGGAGGTCCCTGGATGTGAACTGAGGACCTTTACCAGGTGGGTCCAGTTATGTTACTACTGCACTACTGCCTGGCCCCAATATTTATTATTATACAATATCATATTTATGTATAACACACACACACACACACACACATACACACACACATACACACCTGTTCCTGTGAACAGCTCTGTTCACTGAAAGGACTGGAAACAATGACATTCCAATAGAAATGAGGACTTCTAATGCCAAGACCTTGGTTTTGCAATAAAAGGAATCAGTGTTCCTTGAAGAAATGACTGATTCCACATGGTCGGGGCAGGGAAGGTGTAAGATGAACCTGGACTATGTTATTGTGCCAGAAAAAAAAAAAGAAATATAAAGAAATGAGAAAAAAAATATATATTTAGTCTTTATATATGTATATATATATATATATACATATATAAAGACTCAAAGGCCAGGGTGAATAGTTCCTATTGGCCAAGTTTTGGAAATGTGAACCTCAAAATAAATAATATTGGTTCACATTTTAACCAATATTAATAAAACAAGAACACATGAGCTCATTCTGGTATGAATTGAGTAATAAATGAATAAATGAGAAGAAAAGAAAGCTTTCTCTGTAATACAATGTTAATTATTAATACCACAAGGTAGCTATTTTGCCATGGGCTGAAATAATTCAATCTAGAAGAAAATAACCCAACATTGTACATTTTTTTGACATTATAATGCAATTTTTGAGCTTTTCTTAAGAGCGTAATACTGTACTAGAAGTTGTCTATGTTGGTCTTCATGTATTCAGAGTCTGAATTAGTGTATGTTTCTATGATGACTACATAGTCTATTATTCTTGCACTTGTCCTTGGTGAACATCATTGGAGTCATTTGCTACCAGAGTTTCCTCTACAGTTTTTCCACTGTCACATTATTTCTTTTGGCCAATACTTACCTATTGTCGGCTAGATTATTATAGTAGGCTGTGTGTGTGGTTATTGTGTGTGTGTGTGTGTGTGTGTGTGGTTAGTGTGTGTGTATGTGTATGTGTGAGAGAGTTTATTATAGCAGGCTATGCGTGTGGTTATTGTGTGTGTGTGTGTGTGTGTGTGTGTGTGTGTGTGTGAGTGAGAAAGAGAAGCATATGGGTTTGTGTCCCTACACCTAATAGAAATGAAAACTACTAGGTGAAAGTTTCTGTTCAAACAGAAACCCCTTTGCTCCTCTTTGTTATCACTCTTTCTACATTTTCCAGGACAGCACAAGATAAGCAAGCAGAGTAGAGGAAGAAAACAAAGAGCTGCATCACTAGCATTAAAATAGACCAAGGGTAACTAGGTAAAATATGACTACTTAATAGGATCTTAGAATCACTAGGGTGTAAGCTCCACATGGTCAGAGACCAGGTCTGCTTCTATAACCCATCCCCAATGACACTCAGAGATATTTAGTAGAATAAATGAATAAATAAAATGAATGACCCAGAGACTTTTACCATACAAATAAACTTTGGAGGTGACCTAGTCCACTCTTTTACATGTGTGAATAGTTTCCATCTTCTAATTCAATATATATTTATCAAATGCTTCCTAGATCCAAGAGCTCTGAAAGTTATCAAAATGAAACTGATTTGGGTTATGCTCTCAAAAACTGGTAATCTACTAGGAAATAAGAGATGAAAATAACTATGCTATAAAAGAAAATAAAAAGGTGAGAGAACTAAACTATTGTTCCAAAAGTTTCAATTATAAGGAACTGACTTCTACTACTAATAAAAGTTAATCTACATTGAGTTCTTACTGCCTGCTAAACATATTACATCATTATAATGTTTATGTTCAGGTATGTACTATTATTATACCTATTTTATAGGAAAATTGAGACTCAGAGAGGTTAAGTAACTTACCCTAGTTCACAGAGCTAGTTAAGTGTCAGAGCGAAGACTCCTACATTCTGACCCAGTTCACATACCAGCAGATTTACTGATAGAAAGATTCTGAGCACTGAACTGTGCCTCTCCTTACTTTCCATTTGGAACTAATTCCACTATTTCAAGCCAGCAAGACCAAGGCTTTCATTACTTAAAAAACCAATTAATGAGTTAAATTGCATAAAGTTAGTTTAATAGTCAGCAATTCCCTCTAGCAATCATGGTTTAGGCTGTTATCACTTTCATCACAATTGTTAGTCCACACTGAATTTCCTCCCTACTTCATTGCTTTCTTTCGCCCTGATTTCACCCTCTACAGATACTACACTGAGTATTGATGCTGCAAAAGGCTGGTGATTTTTATGTTTTCTGATTCATTTACCCCAAAGCTATAGTGTATCAAATAATGCTTGGGTTTGTGGTCCTTTTCTCATTGGTTCCAGTCACTGTTTATCTTGTTGTTTCTCTGTTCACTTAAATATTTACTATGAATTACAAGCCTACAAGGGTAGTACAATACTGGTAATGGTTATACAAAGAAGGAAAGACATCATTCCTTTCTCCAAGGAGATTACAATCTAGCTTAGAAGTTGGACAATGCAACCACTTGTGATAGAGTAAAAAAATAGTGTGCCATGTGCCATGTGTCATGTATAACAAAATGCTATGCTCCAAATTTGTCCCAAGGATGTTAGGTTAAGTCTTTACAGAGTAGATATTAGGACTAAAACCAATGAAAGACTAGTGGAATCCTAGACAGTGTATGGAGGTAAGACACTTCAGAGAGCATATACAAAGCCCTAAGGTGTGAAACAGTGTGAAGGAGCAGGACAGATTCAGGTACTTGGAGGAGATGAGTATGAGAGAAACTCAGGGTGCCTGCGAAAACCTGGGTCATAGACTAGAGAGGGAGGCAGGGCCGGCTTGTTAAAAAGTTTGTCTGCCATACTGAAGGGCTAGCATTCATTCTGGAGGCTCTGTAGAGCCACTGAAGGACTTCAAGCAGCTTACTGTTAAGATTAGCTTCATATTTTAGAAAGTTCATTCTTTTGACACAAGGATGGAGATGGACTAAAAGCGGTAAAAATGAAGCATGGAACCAATTTAGAAACTGATGAATATCAGTGAAAACAATAAGTCTAATGTAGGCAGAGAAATAGGGATGGTAAGAGTGAGAAAACTATTTGAGAGACATTAAAGTAGATGAGACAAGATTTGGTTACCTATCAAATATGAGGAGTTAAGAAGAAAGTTTAGGGTAACACCAGGATTCTCATTTTAGACAAATACAAATTAACTAGCCATGGCAATAGGAGGGAAAGAAAGTTGGGGAGCAGGAAGGAGCCATGATATGTTTGGAATTTGGCATGTTAAGTGTGTTCAAGAGATGTTTGTATACGTAGCAGAAGTGTAGTCTGCTCTCTTTCTTCTCTCCTTTCCTTCCTCTCTTTCTTTCTTTGGCCCCTTCCCTCCCTCACCCCTTTTATTTTTCTTTTTTCCTGCTTCCTTTTGAGAAATAAACTTAAAAAATATTTATTATTTACATTTAATCACCATATCTTTATATTTTACAACATGTTTTTTTCCCAACATGAATACAGTACATATTAAGTATATTAATCAAGAATAAGACATTATCATATACATCATCATGAGAAAATCATGTTTTAGTTTTGTATCAATTAACCATATTATTTGTTGCTTTCCCTGCTCCCCTTGCTCCCAACCCCCATTGCTCTCTCTCTATTAGTCCTCCTTACTATCTCCTGTATCTACAGTTGCTCTCCCTGCTGTATACCTTCCAACCTTCCAGTTTCTGCTACAGAGTGCAAACATTTGGTATATATGGATTGGGGACATACAGTCTGTCTTTCATACTCTGACTTGCTTTGCTTAGTGTTAAGTCTTTCACATTTGTCCACTTTCTATTAAATGTCAGGGTCTCATTGGTTTTTATGGCTGAGTATTATTTCATAGAGTACATATGTCATACTTTCATATGCAGTGGGAAGAAGTGAAAACAGAGGTCAAAGAAAGTGGGAAGAAAACTATTCCAGTGTGAGATTTCCCCCAGATAAAGCAGGCCACTGGCAGAGGCATCTCTTCTGCTCATTGTCTTTATCTGCCTTTGTCTCTTCTAAATTTGTTCTCAGTTCAAGGTCTGATGTGTGTGTGTGTGTGTGTGTGTTTGCCTGTGCATGTGCACATGTGTGTGCAGAAGTGGTCATGGATGTCCACATGTGCACACTCTGAAGAGTCTCACAGTTTAATTCAAATCACACTATTTCTGTTTCCAGACTGTAAACATTGCTAAGGGGTAAGTGAGACATTCTTGTAAGAAGGAGTCCAACCTCAGAGAGAAAGATGTGGTCAACCTCTTAACCAATGATGTCTGTACCCAGTGGGGGATGTTTCTACTTTGCTGTGATTCAAGAGGAAAAATTAGATATGGTATCAACTTTTTAGTCTTCTAGGGGCAACTGATGAGGTGTGTGTGTGTGTGTGTGTGTGTGTGTGTGGTATTGTTAGATGGGGAGGATCAAGGGTTCCCCTGCCAAGGGTGTGCAGAGGAGAGAACAGCAACTGGAAACCTGTCTGTCCTCCATCCTCAGTGGGCATCAGAGAGACACAATGGATAGAGGCTCTGACCCAGTTTCCACTTCGCCAGTCAACTAGAAACAGTCAGCCACTCACTGGGCCAGTGGGTCTTTCCATAGAACAGGATTTTGGGGTAGGTGAGGGAAGAGGATGATTAGGCAAGAAAGTTAGAAGCAAATGTAGGCCCTGTGGACTGATATTTCCAGTATCAAAAAAGCCCATGTCTAGGGAACCAGCAGTTAGCGTAATGGCTATGTCACTGGACTCCCACATAGTCGACTGTAGTTCACGTCCCAGACCCGGTGGCTTAAAACTCATGCTGGGCGCGTGTGTGTGCGTGCCCAAGATCCCGAGAGGAGAATGGAGGAGAAAGGATTGCGGTGTGACCATCCACCCTGGGGGATGATTTCTCGCTTTCTGTCTCTATGTCTCTCTCTGTCTGTCTAGTGAGCGCATGCGCTCTATAGCAAAAACCTCTAAAAAAATAAAAAAATAAAAAAAACCATGTCTAGAAGCATGGGACAGACAACCCATCCTAAATATAGGAAGAAGAACCAGAAATTTTTTTTTTTTTTTAAAGATGTAATCGCTAAATATACTGAAGCACTACTTAACCAGTACTTTAGATAAACAGGTCGTATTCTCATAGAATGAGGTAGAAAATTGATCTGACCTTGCCCTCACTGTTGGCACACATGGCAAGAAGCTCTCAGTGCCTGGAGTGCCTGGCTTGCTTTTGTTCGACATGGGCATTTTGACTCCAATCCCTTTTTCAGGATTCCTACTGCAACTAAAACCTCTTTCAGTTGTAACTTGGGTTCCCAGGTCTAGTGGGGTGTGGAAATTACTAGGGTACATGACAGTCTCCCTGAGCAAACTCAGCTCAGATCGACAGAGTTTGGAAAGGCTGAATCTATGCAGAAGGGATCACCTAACCAGTGCCAAGTCATATCTCCCCTTAGATTTTTACAGGGTATCCATAACATTCTAGAAACATAGAAAATGTTATTTTATTTTTACAGATTGAAAATGTTCTTGGCAACCTAATGTATATTTGCCTAGAGTTTGTGGATAAATGAGGGTGGTCTGTGAGACTCATGCTATTGAGAAATAGGTTATTTTGTCTATGATTTATCTTTGCATTCACTTTGCAAAGTAAATAATATATTTTAGGGCCCTATATATATATATATATACACACATTTTTAATCCCTCTATTATCTATCTATCTATCTATCTATCTATCTATCTATCTATCTATCTATATATATAAAACAGTTCACAGCATACTATGTAGAAATATTTACACTTCCATAAATAATACAAGGCAGAATATGGACATATCATTCATCACAAAGTGTGATTATTGTCCATGTCAAGCCTCTTTCATCTTATCAGTAGCAGCAACTCAACTTCAACTTAAGCAAAAGTGACTTATTCATTAAAAACAAAATATTATTTATTGAAAGCATATAAGGAATTAATAATTGCTTCACACAAGTGGTAAGCCAATAGGCAGAGCTGGTGTCAGAAACAGAAATACCCAGAGACTAGTATTGGTATCAAGATTCTGCCTGAGAACGAAGCTAACATAATGATAAACCGTGGAGCTGAGAGGAAGACTGACTCTCTCCAGTGTAAGTACTCATCTAGTAGATGTCCTCCTCTCTAGCACCCATCAACAGACCTCCAAGAAGACTATGCCTTCTCATTCATGACTTTTATCACCTGATCTGGACCAATTCCTGCTCCTTAGAAGTGAAGTACTTGAATTGTCCAGGATGGCCTGGGACAGATGCCTACCCATGTGAATAGAGTAAGGAAAAGATAAAATATTTGATATAAGGATACTAAGTCAGCCAATTGTAAATATTTCCTACAACAAGCTAGATCTGAAGGGATGCTTAAAGAGAATAGGGAGAACATGGGGCAACGGAAGAGGTGGTCCCTACAGAAATTAAGGCAGGATGCAAGAAGATGGAAATTTGGCAATGGTTAGTTAAGTCCTGGGGATTGGATGCTTCTTGATGTCTCTGGGAAAAACAGAGGTTCATTTAGCTGGAGGAGCAGGTGGAAAACCTCAGATGACAGCTGGAGAGTTAGCTTTTTGGCAGAACATGTGGAATAATTAGAATTATTTAACAATGGGTTAAACCCAGTAAAACAAATCTGTGCTTATAGTGTTGGTCATGTTGAGATGGAAGAAATGAAGAAAACTATTTCAGTAATCCAGGTGAAGGGCAGTGAAAGACAGGCTGAGCTGCTGGTGGCCACAGGACTGAAAAGGAAGGATACTGTGTAGTCAAATTAAATTTGTGTCCAGTTGAACATGGAGGCCAAGGGAAGAGAAGCAATCCAATGAAGTTGAGACTTCCTGACTAGTTGACTAGCAATGGGCAGTATGGCTCACTTCTGTTCCTCCACAGAAATAATGTCATCTCTTATGGGTGTGTCCAGTAAAAAAAATTTCCATTAGAAATTATTTACAGCATTGCTTATTTTTAAGGACTGAATTTCTTTTTCTTTTTTCATTTTCACTTTATTTTATTTTATTTTTAGGTTTTTGCTATAGGTTGCATGTGGTCACTGGAGAGATAGAGACAGAAAGCAAGAACTAACCCCCTAGGGGGGGACAGCCACACTGCAATTCCTTCTCCTCATTTCTGCTCTTGGGATCTTGGGCACACGTGCACATGCACCCAGAGTGAGTTTCAAGTCTCTGGGTATGGGACTCTAACCGTGGTAGACCATATGGGAGTCCAGCAACACAACCATTATGCCATTTGCTGGTCCCAAGGATTTGGTTTCTAATGTTTTTACTTTGCTCTATTTCTCTCTCTGGATGAAAAACCATTGT
The DNA here is from genome assembly GCF_000334495.1 of Tupaia belangeri chinensis. Lineage (NCBI taxonomy): Eukaryota > Metazoa > Chordata > Mammalia > Scandentia > Tupaiidae > Tupaia > Tupaia belangeri. Next base: position 1,649,061 of record NW_006160055.1, on the reverse strand, counting down.
TCTTGAAAACAAGTGTATTCACACAACTAGCTAACACACAACCAATACATGTAGTGTTTTCTCACTCAGATGACTTTCTTTCTTCATCCTGCATTTGCCCTGGGATAGATGCAGAGTCAATGAAGTTTCTTGCTTTCCACCAGCATTGGAAAAATGTTGATGAGTTGTGCCTGGTTCCATTTTACATCTGACGAAAGGAACTCAGATGAGAGTATTAGTAACTGAGTTCAAGGAACAGTCAGAGGTGGCTGTTAAAATTTTTGCCAGGCCACAACTAAAATAAAGAAGGAACTGGGTTTGAGCAGCCAATCTTCAACTAATTTGAACACTACGATGTCTACTTTACACCCTCCATAGACTCTTGGAACACAGAAGAGACAGCATACTTCTTACCCTTGCAGGTAATGCAGGGTTCTATTTTGGTGTCTTGGACAGACTTATAACCTGCTACAGCTCTGTTGTCATCATTTATGTTGAAGTAAGAAAATGTATGAGTCAAGGCTAGGGAGGTGCTCTCATGTGTCTCCAGGGGAGTGCTGCAGGAGTTAGCTTAAGACTGGAATGTGATGACAGATGGGGGGGAAGTCAGAGGAGGGCCTGGTGTGTGGTTAAGGGGCAGAAGGACTGGTCTGGGAGGAGATGTGGAAGTGCTGACATTAGCTTGCTCTGTACCACCAATGCCCAGAGATGTAGCCTGATAAAAATGTGCCAGCCTGTGTTAGGTTTTGGGTTCTAGGGGAGGGAGCATATTGTTGTTGTGGCCCCGAGGAGCTCAATCAGAATAGAAAGAGGAGAACAAAAGCAGACGGAACATTGCCTAATGGATCAACCAGTTAGGAGACAGGATTGTCCATTAAAGATGGAAGCAGAGAGGTACTAGAATTAGAGAGAGATGAACTCTCAGCTCTAAACAGCAACCCACATAAGAGAAAGAACACTGAGGTGAGCACCAGTGACTTGGAAAGGTGTTTAGATCCCACTTCCTAATCTGAAGGGTTTGTCAAACCCATCCTATTACCTACAGGGTTTCCTGCGGGTAAGGGTGTTACCAGACCCAAAGAGAGACTGTTGGGATGTAGATAAATATAGAACTTTTCTTCCCATGACTGTATTTGAGAATATAGTACCTCATTCAAACTAGACTACTGTCCTTGGTTGCATTTCTTTGCCTGAAAGCTTTTTGAAACTTAGTGCATGTCACCTTGGTCATGCACTTCTGCACTTCCACATCTCCTCCCAGGCCGGTCCTTCTAACCTTAACTACACACCAGGCCCTTCTCTGACTTGCCCCTCATCCATCATCACATTCCAGTCTCAACTTTATGTCACTTTGGGTAATTATCTTCTCTCCCCTCTAGACTCTTCATTTTTGATTCTCCTTTTACTCAGTCTCAACTTACATTTATCCATGAACTTCTTTTGATCCCCATTGCTTAGTAAATGTTCTGAGCATATGTAAATAAATATCTCCTATTCCATGGGCCTGGTATAGTATTCAGCTGCTATTCTAGTGATTACTCTGTTTAGGACTTATTAAGAGCTTTCTATGTGTTAAATTCCATTGTTCAATTTGTTATTCACAAAATATTAAAATTTATTTTGTATTTTAAAAAATTTTATATATGTATATATTTATTGTCTATGTTAGCAAAATAAAGAAAAAGAATATTGTACTGGAGTTTGGAGATGCTGAATGCATCTTCTTCACTCTTGATATTTCCTTCATAGTGAAAGTAGCTCCTTCAGAATAACACTCTTGGTCTCTCTTCATTTGATCACTCCTTTCCCGGGGAGGAGGAGGAGGAGCCTCCTCCTGTTAATTTGGAAGGGAAATTTTGTCTGGTCCCCTCTCAGACCCCTTTGTCTTGGAATGAGACTGCCTATGGGAAACACACACTCTATCCTGCTCCTATAGATCTTGAGTTTTCAGGGTAATAGCCCTGTAGGACAGCCTTCCTAGTATAGCAAAGCCTGTAACTGGGTGGATGATTATGTACAATTAGAAAACCCACTTGTCCCATAATTAAATCTCTTTCACCAGATTTAACAAAGATGACAAAGATGATATTTTGCTTCTTATTGTTTTCTTCTTATTTTACCACTGGTTGAGAATTCTGGTGAGAAAGCATAGTACTGATAGGGTACTTTCAAGACTTCACATCGGCCTTCATAAGTTCTTCATCACTCTAATTACAACCAAAGATTTGGATATGTGGCAATGCGTGATATGATCTTTTCCCTTGAGATTTTAAAACTTATTTCTTGCCTTATGAGTTTGGTTTTCCTTATCTTTGGGGGTATGAAAGTGGATGTCATCACTCAACCCTTCACCTGACATTATATCAAGTTAAAGAAGGAAAAAAGGCAAAGTGAGATGGAGTGAAAATTCCAAATACAGATCTGTACTTTGCTTTGTCCTCACTTTGATGGCAAGCTAGAAGAAAGATGTTGGATACTGCTGGGATGGGATGAGGGTGGGAAGACTCAGGGAGTTGATAAGAAGGATAAATATTAAAGACAACCTTTAAAAGTTTTTAAAGGGCCTCTATAGACAAGACCACGTTAAAAAGGTCTTAATGAAACTGAAAGATTGGAGGGCACAATAGCAGGGAGGGCAATTGTAGATACTAGAGATAGTAAGAGAGAGTAAAAGGGGATAGGTAACAGGGAGGGAAGGAGGAGAACAGGAAAAAAAACATACAATACATTTAATTGACACAAAAGTGAAAAGTTATTTGCTGGATGATAATGTATATGGTAATGTCTTTGTCTTGACCAGTATGGACTGTATTCATACTGGAAAAAAATCATGTTGGACACTATAAAGGTGTATAGTGATTAAATATAAATAATAAATATATACTAAAAAATTTTAAGTCTTTAGAAGCCAGAGAAGAGGGTTAACATCTCAATTTTCTAAGGATTGTACAGATCCTCAATGATGACACCATTATTGTATTTTACACGTTTGGAACTAAAGTTAGGGAGGGAGTGAAAGGATATGAACAAAGATAAAAATAGAGAAGTCAGACATTTAAGGGATACAGATATGGATGATTGTCTATTGATGATAATGTATATGATATCTTCAACTGGACTAGTGTGAAGTGTATTCACGTTGGGTAAATTCACTTTGCAAGCTGTAGTGATATACATTGATTGAACATAGAAAATAAATTAACATAATAATAATAATAATAATAATAATAAACTAAGGTAAGGAGAGCAAGAAATATGTCCAGGCTACACAGTGAGTGGGTAGGAAATTCTGGATTTAAACTTACCACTGCATAACTCTAAAGCCTCTGCTTTTTATTTTACCCTGGAGGATGGAGAGGATGACAAGAGGCAGTTAGAAGTTGGGGTATACAGATCAGAAGAATGAGACATATGGCAATTGGATGTAAAGAGTGAGAGAGAAGCCACTGTGTCCAGGGCCATGAGGGCTGAGTTTCCTAGACACAGGATAAGTAGGGATGACTTCTGACTGATTCACCTTTTGACCTCTTTGGATTCCCACGAAATCTTTGAAAATGCTGCTCATTGTAAGCTGAGTGAGCACTCTCAAGTAAGAATCTTCTATGGTTTGAATATATCCCCTAGAAATTCACAAGTTGAAATTTGGTGAGCCATTGTAATGGTGTTGAAAGGGAGGAGACTTAACCCAATTATAGTTTAGAAAGGTAGGGCCTTTGGGAGGTGATTGGAATTGAGAGAGATCATCAAGGTGGGGTGCTCACGACTGATTCTTGGTGGCTTTATAAGAACAGCACACACACAAACATACATGTTCTGATCTGGCTCTGACTCACCTGGTGATGCTCTGTGCTGCCTTGGAATTCTGCAGGGAGTCGCCATCAACAAGGAGACCTTGACTAGCTGCGAGGTGTGACCCTTTGACCTTAGACCTCCAAATCCATGAGTTAAATAATCTCTATTCTTTATAAATCACCCAGATGTAGATATTCAGTTATGAAGCAACAGAGAACAGACTAAAATAGTCTACATTACACTATGATTATTATAAAGATGAAACTTTTGGGATAGCAACTAGTGTTGTTCTATTTCTATTCTTCAAGATGTGGATTCTGGCTCTAGGATCTTTCACCTCACTCCTCACTTCCTACCCCCAACCCCTGATAACTCTTTTTCTAAAAGAGTAGGGGCAGTGAGTAGGATGGAGTCTGAGTGTGTTTGCTTGTAAGCCCACATGCCCTTGTCTCTTATATTGTCAAGTCATGAATGAGCGGGAGGAGGAGGCTTAGAGAGCAATGTATCCCTGGGCAGTCTGGTGATGAACTTGAAAGAAGAGGGTCTATTATACATTTGCACTGATTCTGTCCAGGACTGGTGGTGGCAGGCAAAATAGGGCCGACTTGGCTGAGACATGAGACGTCTCAGGGGAAGGTTTGGCTGAGGCAGTGGAAGAATTCTGGTTGGGAACTGACTTGCCTGGAATCATAACCTCCCCTGCTGTCTATGCACCACAATCAGCAGAGTCCTAAGCCTCTATGAGAGGTTCTCTTTCTTAGGTGGTTAGATTCCTTTCCTAGCTGGGAGGGAGACCAGAGATTTGGTGACTAGTGGCAGTTGTGAGCTCATGGAAGGAGCACTGGACTCTGACAGAATTTGAGATCAGGTCCTACTTGGAATCTTATTTGGGTTTGTTGTTCATTGAAGGCAAGAGCAAACATCCACAAACAATGGATAGTTAGAAAACTCTTTTTTTTTCTTTCCCTCAGTTTTCCTACTTCTTCAGTGAGGATTACATACCCATCACACGGGCTAGAAGAATGCACAGATAATGTGTACAAAGATGAGAATTCTGCTTGGCACATCTTAGGTCCTAAGTGAATGTGGAAAGACGCAGCGTGGCAGGGTGGGGAATAACTGGAACCAGACGATTAGAACTGAATCTACTGTCATTTAAAATCTTGATATATTGTTAATCATACATTTTTGTATATTTTTAATATTTTTTAAAAATATAGCATTTAAATATTATTTACTCTCATCACTGAGTTTTTCAGTGACCCCTTACATTTTGTGCCCAAGATACCTCACTACTGCTACTCAAAGCCCCATGCTATTGACCATGTTTCTTATAATCAAATATTCTAATTCTCCACGCCTCGGGATATTCCTCTGTAAAGTGAGAATGATAACAGTGTCGAGCCCATAAACCTGTCTTGAGAGTAAAATGTGTTAGTACATGTGCTTCATCTTTAACAGTATCTAGGATTAATAAGAACTCAACAAGCAGTAGCCACAATTATCAGCCTTGATGGCATTGTGAGTATTATTAATCATTCTTTCAGCTTGGAGAGAGACCCTCCCAGATAAGAAGTGCTTCACAGAGGGGAATAGGGAGATGAGCTCCACTCTGGGAACAAAAATGAATCAGATTGAGGAGCCTGGGTTTCTGAGGTACTCATTGCCAGAGAATGAGTACATACGGGCTTCTACAGAGACCCAGGGTCAAGTGTGCAGAGACTAGGCAACCTTGCCAAGCCCTTGCAGAAAATGCTTGCACTGCAACTTCTCTCTGGAGACACCACGAGTAGCCCCAACAGCTTTTCCTTTTGGGGTTTGTTTAACATTTCAAACAAAAATAAAATAAATAACTGCAGTGTTTATGGAAACCCAAGACAGAAATGAAGGCGACTGAGAAGAAAGTTAAGTGGAAGCAGGCCAGAAGGGGGTATGGAGGGTGTCCCTTTGCTTGGAGTTAGCAATTTTGCTCTTTGATTTGTCAGCTCCTTCTGCCATACCCGTACATTATTTCCCTGGCAACTCCTACACAGACATGCATGAATGCATATGCACACATGTGTGCATGTACACACATACACACACACTCCCCTCTCACTCCCCTCTCAATGAGAGGCATATACTTTAGACACCATTTCACACATATTTCTGTTTCTTAAAATGTGTTCACTCACTTTATCTTCTTGACTGTTTTTTTTTTTATGTTGTTTATTTGCTTGTTTTTTTGTTGCTGTTGTTTTTTACTACAAAGAATCTTATTAACTCATTCTGGTCAGATTGTGTGCATTATTTGAACTCCTTCAGTATAATAGAGTTTTTTTTACCTTGACTTTTACTTTGAACAGATCAAGATGAATGTCATTTGTGTAGATAAGCCTTTCCTACATCAGCATTTCTAGGAGGTAGGAGAGTGGGCTCCAGAGCAAGTCCCTCCAGGGGAAGACTTGCATAATTTTTTTCATAGATTTTTCTATCAGTTCACTAAATATATGCAGATGATTTTGTCCTTCCACCCTTTTTTCATGTCTTTTTTTGCTACCCAGTCTTATTTTGCTAGACTCCATCATGGAAGGGAAGCTTTGCAGATGTCATAGAGGAAAGTGATGAAAATGTAAGGACTTCTCAGAAGCCCATGTGCAATTTCTAGGTGTTTCCCAGCAAGTACAGATCCACAGCCCCCTGCTCTGCTCCTAAATCAGGCTGACACTTTCCTAGGAGTCCTAATGTCAAGAAGTTTAGGATATTTTAATGGTGAAGAAACTGATGCCCATGACAGCACAGATCGTAGAAAACTTGAATCATCCCTGCATGTTTCTCCTGGCCTCAGCAGGACCTGAAGTCAACCAACAACCATTCCCCTCCTGTGGGGATGGCTCTGATGTACAGAAGCAGAGAGGACTCTCACCTCTTAAGACCAGACTTAAGAGTGATCATCAAGAAGTGATCATCAAAAAAAAGAAAAAGAAAAAAGAAAAAAAAAAAAGAAGTGATCATCAAGAAGTGCTGAATATCCACATTGCAGATTTGGAGAACAGATGTCTCATCTGTAATAGAGCTGGAGCTGGTCCTCAAAGTGTGTTGGGCACATGCAGATCTGAGTTTTCATTAATTTGGGCTTAGTTGGGTGACCAGTAATCTCGAGAAGTTACTTCTCTAGACTCTCAATTTCTTCATCTCTAAGATGGAAATACTACCTAATAGGATTGTGAGAATTAAATTCAAATGAGATATTTTTTCTACAGCAAAGGCTGTAGAGAGAGGAATACAGTAGTCCAAGGCACTCAGTGATTTCTAAAAAATGTTCTACAATGAACACTTTGATGTTTTTACATACAACACAGTGAAAAAATATGTTGGTTAATGTGCAAAGTATGTTTCTCCAGATTTGTAGATGACCTTTCATATTCCCAACTTCCATATTCCCTCCATTCTTCAAGCCCCCTGTCAGAGAATGGAGTATTTCTCATTAAACTCAGCCCTAATTTTCTTACGGGTTTATCTTTGTCCTGGTTTGGGTCATCTATCTCCAAGTCCATTAACTACATGGATAGATTCTCCAAGAACCTCAAGAGTGGAATATGACTTCACCTATTCAGCCTTGACCTAACGTCATATACACTGAAGATATATAAGCTTTGTGCAAGACAGAGGAAATTTAGGACATGGTCCTTTCACTTAGCTCATTTCCAAAAGTGAATAGTAGTCTTAAAGCAATGCAAAAGTTTCCTGCAATTCAAGGTTGACTTGGAGAACATTTCAAGGAGAACTTGGCATTTATTCTAAAGTTTGAGAAGTGAGTAACATGCTGATATGGGCATAGATATGTGTGAGGAAGCAGCTGGTTGCAGGAATGATGCCACGTACTTGACTGAATCTTCTGATTTCCTTAGCAAGTCTTGGGAGATAATGTCAAAGAGTTATTTTGCCAGATGGTTTCCTTTGGTGCCTGTAGACTGTCACTCTATCCTTCTTCACCCTGTTCTGTGCCCTCTGTGCCAAGACTGCCTCTGGACTGTGCTGATAGACTTTCTTGCCTGATAGCTCTTGTTCAGGGTTGATATAAAGGATGAGGAAAAGGATACTTTCCTTAGGTTCCCTCTATACCAGGCTAAAGGTATAGTGCCTGCTTCTCTGCTGAAGTATCTAGAAAACAATCCTCTGTTACAGTTAGGGTACTCATAACTGCTTCTTCCTCCTGTTCCTTTTGACCTAGGAGTGACAATGGCTTCTTAGATTGGATATTGTCAGAGCAGGGGATTTCATCATTTCTTAATTCTGTCCTTGTAAGTAACCCATTCCTTAAACTCTGCCATGTCCCATTTTAGATACCCATTATTCTTATGGGGACTGTGGATGATGTAGATGCTTTAGGGACATTGCAAAGACTACCAAATGAAAAAATGAGTAGGCTGAAGGCAGTGTAGAGTGAGTCACTTCTACAGCTCCTGTCTAAACTCTGGGCATAATAATAGGTGCTCAGCACGTATTTGCTGACCAAGCCTATGGAGATCTGAAAATGCCAAGGACTGACTATTAAAAGAGACCTTGGAAGCCATCCTCCCAGAAAAGAAAAAAAAAAAAATCTAGGTTAAAGAGGCTGCTGGGAAAGGGTGCATGCCTGCAAGCATGAGAGCTGACACAGCAGCCCATGCTCTTCCTGATGCAACTGGCCAGCCCAGTGGTGCTGGGGTGGCTACAGCTTTTCCAAGCCCTTGTGTAACTCTGTCCTCTAACGTGGCTGGTTTGACTCAGCACAGCTGGGGAGCCACAGAGTAGTCCTCATTAGCATTTATGAGCTCATTATAAGCTTCTGAGAAAAACATCAACAAAAGATGGCATTTATTCTAAAGTTTGAGAATAAGTCTCTCTGGAGCTGCTTTAAAATTTTTCTTTTGAAAAAAAATTATGCTCGAATAAAACCTTCATTTATAGTATTCAGACATAGCCAGGCAGCCCCCCAATTTTGTTATTTCAACTCTCTTTGAATTAATTTTAAGAACGAGCAACATCATAAGAGAGAAGACTCTAGCCCACACTCACACCTTCCCCGACCCTGCCCCAGTGTTTGTTTTATAGACCTTGTCCACCGTCTGGATTCACAGACAGGACTGGAGCACTCAAGGCTGCTATGATTGGTGGTAGGAGCCAATAACATGGCATCTGAAGGCATGGCCTTGAATCCTAGCTCTCAAGTTCACTAGTTTTGATGTTTTGTGTTCATTTTTCAGTCTCTTTGAGCTTTAATTCCTTGTCTATAAAATGGAACTGAGAAGCACATCTAGTGCCTAGTTTTGTTGCAATGGATACATAGATGGTAGTTGAACCAGAAAGAAAGAGATAAGGAGATAAAAGAAACCAGAGGTTCCCTTGTGGAATCCACTTTAATTTTACCACACTAAGACATCTCCCTGTGGGAGGGATGTTGAAAGTGTTTTGTGTATTTTTAATCAATGGCAATACACACCATATTTAGTAGAGATTATCAGGGGATTGTGTTAGAAATGCCCGATTTTTTTTATGCAACTTCACCAGTGAGTGCAGAAATATGCCTAGTACATAGCCTCTTTCTCCTTACCAGACCACCTCCTGTGCACAGAACAAAGGGAATTAATGATCTTACCACTCATTGCCATTTCAACCTAGCTATTTCCTTCCTAGAGTTTCACTGCTCCAAATTATCCCAATAAAACTAATTCAACAAGCCAACTATATTCCAAAACTTTCATCTGGTTCTCTTTTCAGTCTCCAATAGTTCTTAAAAGTAAATATTATTCTTTTACAGATCAAGAAACTTAATGTCATATCAAGTAACTAGTTCACAGCTTTTCTCATTATATCACCCAGTGTTTATTTCTTTATTTTTGGAGAGGTTTTTGCTATAGGGCGTGTGCGCTCCCCAGACAGAGAGAGATGGAGAGAAACAGAAAGTGAGAAGTCACCCCCCAGGGGGGTTGGCCACGCCACAATCTCTTCTCCTCCAGCCTCCTTTTTGGGAACTCGGGCACACATGTATACACACCTGGTGTTAGTTTAAGCCATCAGGTCTGGGACTTCAACTGTGGTTGACTACATGGGAGTATAACAACATAGCCATAATGCCAACTGCTGGTCCCTCACCCAGTGTTTTTTTAAACCAATTGTAAAACGCAGGTTGATTCTCCAATCTAATCCATTGAAACCATCACTCATCTCCCGCCAAAAAAAAAGGAAGAAAGAAAAAGAAAAAATAGGTGAAACACGTTACACTGGCCTTACATAAGAATAACCTCTAGTCCTTTTTTTAAAAAGGTATTTACTTAACTTTATTTATTATTATATGTTATTTGAGCAGAAAGAAACACAGAAAAAGAGAGAGGAAAATTGAGAAAGCAAGCCATTAGGGGGGATTTGAACTGCAGTTGGCCATGTGGTAGTCCAGAGCTTTAACCACCACACTACCTGACAGCCCCACTAGCTTCATTCTTTAAGCCACATCCTGGCTAAAAGTTAGGCCATGTAATAGTGGATAGCTAACCTTTATTTAGTGCTAATTATGTACCAGGCATTTGTTCCAAACACATTTTGCATGGATTATCTCATTTAATCTTCACATTAACTCTATGAAGAAGTTATTACTATTCTTTCCATTTTGAAGATGAGAAAATCAAGGCATAATAAGATTTAGAAATGTACCCAGTTTCTTCTGCAGACAGGAGGCCAATGAATCATCCCAGCATGTACCATGAAGCTGTGCTTTCAGCCCTGCACTGTGATATATGGTGGAGGTGATTCCATGGGAGTTTATGCAACTAAGAGAATGGAGTTAACACCTCTGTGAACCCCTGGCCATTTATCTGTAAGGCAATTATGTATCAGCCTACCCAACTCACAGTGATAATAGTTACATAGTTCCTTCTGACTATATGCCTCTCAGCTATATGCACCAGGACAGGACAGGACAGGACAGTTTTTATCTCCATCACAATCCTGTAAGAAATATCTTATTGGACCTGGTTTTCAGATGAAGAATTTTTCTTTGTCCAGATTCATATGGTAAGAAAGTAATGAAACAAGAATTCCAACCCCAAGTTTTATTTTTTAAATGAAAATCCATAGACTAGAGTTGAATGTCTAATTATATGATATTTTGTTCATGCTTATTCTTTGGTTTCCAAGGTGACTAATTGCCTAAAAACAAAATAAAACAATTCTGTTTGTAAAACAAATTCAATTTATTGATAAACAAAAGGCACCAGCTATTTCATATATTTAAACTATTAACTGTGACTATTAATTCAATGGCTTTCTTTTCTGTGAGCTCCCCCTTCCAAATATTTCTACTCTTTGTATGTCTGCCTTAGATACGTAAGGATCTGGCCCTGGCCTGTGTAAATGGTGTCTCTGCTCTGGGCCAGATGCCAGGAGGCCTTTGAATAATGCTGATATGAGGGCATAACCATAGAAGGAAGCCCCTTGTAGGCTCAGAGATAGAGCCCACAGGCTAGAATTCAATGCTTTGCATAAGTAAGCCATCCTTTTCCAAAGCATATATACAGGCACAGTGCTCAAAACAAATAGTTCTGTTATAGTAGAGGTATTTACAGACAATTTTTTTTTCTATCTCCTTATCAAGCAAGCACATTTTAAAACATTGGTTATCATATCAGCTCTGTGGTTTGGTGAGTAAGGCAGCGGGATCCTACATAGCTGATCACACAGTTCAAGTCTCAGACCTGGTGGCTTGACAAACATGCCAGGCATGTGTGCATATGTGCTCAAAATCCCAAAAGGAAGGAAGATGGAGAAGAGATTGTGGCATGACCATTCCCTATAGGGATGCTTTCTACTTTTCTTCTCTATATCTCTGTCTCTCTGGTGACCTCCTATTTCCCCTAGTAAAAAGCATACACACACACACACACACACACACACACATATGCACACATGATCTTGATCTTGACTGTCAATAGAGGGCTTGCCATGAAACTCAGAACTCCAAAATTTTTGTCCCAGGTTTCTGCACTCATTCTTCTAATTATATTTCATACCTCAAAAATCTGCAGCTGATAAAAACCACAATGAGGTACCACCTAACCCCTGTCAGAATGGCAAAGATTAAAAGTATAAAAAGTGGCAAGTGTTGGCAGGGATATGGTGAAAAGGGAATTCTCCTACACTGTTGGTGGGAATGTAAACTAGTTCAGCCACTGTGGAGAACAATATGGAGGTTCCTCAACAATCTACAAAGAGAACTACCACTTGATCCAGCAATCCCACTTCTGGGTATCTACCCAAAGGACAGAAGAACACTCAGTTAGAAAAGCGCTGGCATATCAATGTTTATTGCAGCATTATTCACAGTCACCAAGACAGGGAACCAACCTAAATGTCCACAAACAGATGAATGGATTGAAAAAGTGTAGCATATATACTCTATGGAATACTACTCAGCCATAAAAAAAAAACAACAAGACCCTGGCATTTGATAGAAAGTAGTCAGAAATGGAGGATCTATTGCTGAGTGAAGTAAGCCATGATATGAAAGAAAGATATTGTATGTATCCACTTAATATACACTGACTATTTGCACTCTATGGTAGAGAGCAAAATAGTGGAGGACATGAAATCTGTGAAAATAGTTAATGAGGATAAGACAGTGCGGAATGCGGTGGGGGGTAAGAGAAGAGTATAGAGAAAGATAGCAAGAGAACAATTAGAGAGGCATGACATTAGTGGGACACAGATATGGCTTATTACCTGTTGATGATGGCATGTATAGTATTTTCAACTGGATTGGTCTGAGAAGTATTTCATGTTGGGTAAAGTCTTTTTACAAGCCAAATAAGATATAATGATTGAAAATTTAAAAAATAATTGGAATAATAATAATAGTGATTGGGAAAAACAATGAAAAGATATTGAATGATGAAATGGGGATTTTAATGTCTCTGTATTGACTGATATGCATGGTATTCCTCCTGAAAAAAGAAATGTAATACACTGTAAAGTTATATGTGATTGATAATAAGAAAAAGAAAGAATCTGCAGCTAAACATATGTGTCAGAAGTTGAAAGAACTGAGCACAATTTAAGGTCAGCAAACACACTTTCTTCTAATTCTTTTTTTTTTTTAATATTGTTAAGTATTTTATCAGAATCTGATTAAATCTCCTGATATCAGGTGCCCAGTCATTCTATATAAGAGTAAAAAGTTCCTAGTCTTCAGGATCCCAATGTCTCTGGAGTGTGAAGATTCAAGAAGTGTATGGGTTCTTTGGAATCCCCACCCATTATGAATACCTTGATCTCTTTGGTTAACACAAAACTGGAGAGAGATGAGTGGACAACGTTGAAGACAGAGAAAGTGACAGCCCTTAGGAAGCATTGGTAAGGAAGTTAGAAGTTTGACTTGACTTACTTGACTTGGGAAATCTGCTCTTCCCTCCATTTTTTCCTCCTTCCTTCTTCCCTTCCTCTCTCCCTCCCTTACTTTTTTTTGTGATTAAAAAAAAATATTTAGTGACTAAAGTAGAAGGTGAACCTAGTTCAGATATCTAAGCTCACATGTTTTAAAGACAAGACTATGCAACTTCATCCTTTTGTATTTCTATTTCTTACCCCTTTTTGTCTCTTGTTCCTCTCCCTCCTTTTTGCTTTGTCTTTCATCTTCTTGTTTCTCTTTTTTATACTTTTTCCTCAGTCAGTAAATAATCCAAAACTCCTACACTTACTAACATTACCATTCACCCATCTGTTAACTATTAGAGGTACTCCCAGAAAGGTGAGAAAGTTAGCTAAGAAAAACCTAGATGACACTGGTTTCATTCTAAGAAACATATTCATGGAAGGCTTGTTACAGCCACATTGCTTGTCCAGTATAACTAGTCTGAATTGTGCCTTCTTTTTGGAGAACATTGTAGTATGTTCATTGATCTCATCTTCTCTTCTTTCTTATCTCCTGAACTAGAGAACAGTGTTCACTTCATGTTGGGTTGAAGTTTGGACTTTGATCAATGGAAGGACTAGGTACTTGTCTGACAGTTATGAAAACTAGCACTTAATGTAAGAATATGGATCTTCAGAAACACTTGGAAGATTTAGGGATTCTTGAAAGATTAGACTGTATCTTCTCCACTCTACTATCTCTTCTCCCAATCCTACTAACACGATATCAACAGAGGGTAGAGAGCTCCCTTGCAACCTCTCAGTAACAGAACCTCTGACAATGAATAGTATGGGGGTGGCTAACTCAATCCAACCTGACCAAACCAACTCCAATTAGATGTTTGCTATTTTGGAAAAAAACTTGGGAAGGGTCTAAGGAATCTTAAATGAATACTTTGTTTCCTTCTCTATCCTTTTCCGCTAGTGGGTATTACTGAATTGAATTTCAGGAACAGTCCTCATCTGGCCCCTGTTCAATAACAGTCTGTAAATTGCTGGCTTAGTGTCCTTAAAGAGAGGAGCCATTCTATCTATCTATCTATCTATCTATCTATCTATCTATCTATCTATCTATCTATCTATCTATTTATCATCTATATCTACCTATCTATATCTATCATCTATCTACCTATATCTATCTCTATCTATCATCTATCTATCTCTATCTATCTATCTATCTATCTATCTATCTATCATCTATCTATCTATATCTATATCTATCTATTCTATCATCTATCTCTACCATCTATCTCTATCTATCTATCTATCTATCTATCTATCTATCTATATCTATCTATATCTACATCTATCTCTCTGTCTTCTATTTACTATATATTATGGAGGGCTTTTCATGAAACTTGTACTTTTTCTGTAACTTGTATTTGCCTTTTTAGCCCCAGAACTTAGGATTCACTTGCAGAGACCTCTTAATTTCTATCATCTCTGAAATTCAGTGACTCTAAATTAATGAATGGTGACTGAAATGAGAATATTGGCCTTGATAAATCTTTCCCTTAGGTATATGACTTTTAGCACCCAAAAAAACTTGTTAGTCTTAGCACTGGACTAAGTCTACAAAAAAGCCATGCCATACCTTAAGCTTTGTTTTTGTACTCTATATCTCTGTAAAAAAGAGAGAAATGCCCCTCTCAATCTCCCCATGACAGTGTGTGCCTGTTCTAATCAGATTGTTGGCAAGCTCACTGACTTTTTTTCCAAGTAACTTGGACTCACAACAGAATGATTCCCTTTCAATGCCAATCTAAACAAATGCCATCAACTGTCATCCCAGGGAGTATTAGAAACAAAAAGAGTCTCTTTATGACCCCAGTTGGCTTTGTGACTTCCTTGGGGCTAGTATTGGTCTCAGATTTGTGTCTCTAGCCATTCAAAATGTGGGTGGGCATGTCCCACCACAACCGTGTTTGTGAGCTCAAAGGATTCACTCAACTTTCATCATGCAACAATAATCAAATGCATTTTCATGGTTCACAAAGAGCCCTCACAGTCATTATTTCATTTTATCATCATAACAACCATGTGAGTTCAGAGATGTTAAGGAGTTAGTCTATCACAAATCCAGGAACTAAATGGATGGTGACTGATAGCTTTGTTACCATATGACCTTCTAGTTGATACTAGGGTAAATAAAATATATTTAATATTTTTTACAAAGTCACCTGTCAAAAATGTAGATAAGCATTATGAGTTCTCTTGGTTTGGCTTATCATGTGATCTAACGTGACATAAAGTAGAAGCAAAAACAAGAATCCACAGACGAGGAGAGCTGCTGATCTTTTTACCATTCTTGCCACTACCTTGAGCAAAAATGCTTTATGAATATTCTGCTTATGATTTGAAATTAAGGCTTACATTTATTAAGTGCTTACTATGTGGCAGAAACCGTGTTAATGCTTTATGTTGTGCCATAAAACAAGCTTCTGAAGCCTCAGGGTGTTTGTACTTGCTGTTCCCTCTGCTTGAAACACTTTCCATACAAGTCTTCTTGGCTCTGTTCCCTTCACTCTGTCCATCTCTGTTCTATTATTATTCCTTCTTATCTGGATTTTTTTAAAATAGATTTTTTGCTATAGGGCAGTATGTTCACTGGAGAGACAGAGATAGGAAGTGAGAAATCACCCCTCTTGTGTATGTAGGGGGACGGCCAAGCTGCAATCCCTTCTCCATTTTCCTCTAGGGATTTTGGGCATGCACACACATGCAACTGGCATGAGCTTAAAGCCACTAGGTCTGGGACTCAAACCATGGTTGGACAAATAGGAGTCCAGGGCCTTAATTTGCCACCTGCTGCCCTCTGGCTTTATTTTTTTTATGGCACTTATCACCACTATATTTTAAATTTATTTGTTAATCTTTGGTTATCTTTCCGGCCTCTTACCAAAACATAAACTCCCTGAGAGCAAGGATGACATTTTTCCTCTCCTATGTCCCTAGCACTTGAAAGAATGCTTAGCACATAGTAGATATTCAACAAATATTTGCTACATGAATTACCTTATTTTATAGATGAGAAATCTGAGATTCCAGGGGAGTCACTTATTTGCTTTAGGTGATAAAAAACAAGAGGTAGAGCAGAGTCATGAACAAGGCAACCTTGGATCCCACTTGTCTGTTCTCTCCCAGCCTTAATAAGTGAATCTTAAGAGGCTTGGACTGTATGGGTAGTGTCCTTATCCATTCCCTGCACAGTCAGAGCTTTCCAGACCAGGATAAAAAGACCTGGTGTCAGGTCAGCTGTGTTGGTGGATCAGTTAATGCAATGCTCTGAGTTGATGAAACCACAGGGGAAGGTTCTGGGCTTGCATCTTGAGATCTCTCTATGCATGCTGGGCATATGTGTACCTTTGATGAGGGTTAACCAAGGCTGGGGATAGAATAGCAGAGTGAAGATCCTCTTGGATGTCCTTCTAACTCTTTCTTTGTCTCTATTTCCCGTTCTTATGGAAAACCTAAATAAAAAATAAAAATAAACTTTAAAAAAAGATTTGACTCTCTTTGCCATCACCCTTGGTGCCCTTGCCACTCTGCCCCAACCCTTCCTCCCTCCCCAGAGGAAAGAAATTCTGCCTTCTTCTAAATCTCTTTTCTGTCTAATTCAACCAGTCAACTCCCTTCTCACCACACTGTTTATACTCGTGGATCCTTGTTGATGTGTATCACAGCCCCCTTAGTCATTGTTTAGCCATTATACTTTGCAGGGGTAATTTTCCATTCCACTGTTTACATTACATTTTTCTCCCCATCCCAACCCCCTTCCATTTTTAAGGGCAGAGAAAGACATGTTCTGTAACACAAGCAATAATACAGTTATAATTAAGATGGAAACATTTTGCCAAAAGGAGGATTTAGCTGTGATTTGTTGAATTCCATCCCGAGTGGATTATTTGAGAGAAAATTCATGGCTCTTTCATGAGCCTTCCTTAACAGAGCAGCTCCTCATATGTTTCTATCTTTTGCAGGCTACGTGTCAACCTTGTGGGATGGGGGTGGGCATGGAGGACACATGGTTAGCAGGTTCTGTTGCTGAAAATTTAAAAAGATCCTTCAGAGACTATGCAGAAAGATCTCCCAATATCCCTCCTCTGACCCTGTGTCCTCTTATGAGCCTAGTCTTTGCTCCTGTACAGCATGGGACACACTATGCTGTGCTGCCATGTGGGAACATGATTTTAGCACAGCTTGAATTTTAATGATCCCAGGTATAGGTCACAAGTAATATTCCAAACTCTACTGGGGACTCATAGCATATCAGAAGTCCTTGAATAGGACACACAAACCAGATGGGGATTAAGAGGAAAGGTGTCTGGGATCAGAGCTTGGTAGAGCTGAATTTTTGTGTGAACTTGAGCTGTACCACCATTGCATCTTTCTTTGCAATCCCACCTCTCAAACTCTCTAGCATTTATGTCCTTCTTGGTCAATGGTTGGGCAGGGATGTTGGCAATGGGGACATACATAGTGAAGTAGTAGAGAGAGGAGCCTATGTGGCTCCCAATATTTGTCTTCAGCAGCATTTCACACTCCTCAGCACAACTGTGTGCCTCAGGGATTGACCATTTTCAGGACGCATTTCCCAGAGTCCTGGATCTGCTGGCTTCTAGCAAGTTTCAGCCAGTGGGAGGTACTGGGTAGAGATAGGAAGGAAGGAGAGGGAAAAGACAAACCATGTTATTTTTCCTTCTCTTTACCAGTCTTGGGTGGTTTCTTTAGTAGCAGCTGCCTCTCTTTCTGAATTTTGGATCCTACTAGACAGGTGTGCTGTGGTTCCAGCTTGCCCGATAACCCTGGCCCTTGGGTCCCGATTTACTCCATCCCTTCTTTTGTCCTTGCAGCTGCATCCTGTTGCTGCTGCTCTTTGCCTTGCCTCATTGTCTCCTATCAGGCTTCTCAGCTCTTCCATCACCTGGGTAACTAATTTGTAGTACTAAAATCCTTCTGTTTAAAATACTCACATGAAGTTTTCATTCTTTTTGGTTGGACATTGACAGATGCAGGTTTGTCTTTGGGTGAGCATTTTCTCTGGGTTTTTGTTTCCTCTTAATTGTCAGAAAACATGGCACAATAAACACACAATCATCAGCATAAGGCTACACCATTATATACATGTGTATGCTTTTATTTTCAAACCAGACTTTGATGAAGAAAAATATCAAAAATTCTTTTGTAAAATTAATTAATTAGTTATTACATTCAATCACTGTTTATCATTACAGCATACCAAATGAGTTTTCTCATCATGAATATACTGAATATTGGTTTCGTCAAAGATATCATCAAACATATTATAATCAACAGATTTATTTACATTCTTGGTCCCTTAAATGTTTTGCTTCTTTCTTCTTCCCCTTCATTTAAAAGTAAAGAACTTTTAAGAGTAAGGAAATTTTAAAAAGAAAAAGAAATAAATATGGCTAAGTATCTTGTTTTCTCCTTTTCCCTTTTAAATTGGTCTGTTTCACTTTGTGGTTGGAATATGTTTCAAACTTTCTCTTTTACCTCCAGTCCTTGGATTGTAGGGTGTGTGTGTGTGTTGGAGGGATAGAGAGAGATTAGCCCAGCAGGCAGCAAACTCAACATGCAAACATTATGTGTGAATATAGTGTGCTTGGGTGAACTGGGATTATTCAGCTGAGGAGATATGAAACCTCCTGCCCTTATTTGGGCTGCGGGATCTGACTGTTGGAGGTTGAAATTCAGGAGAGAGAAAGAGGAAAAGTGAAGGAGTGGGACAAAGGAGACAGGAGTGGGAGATCCCATATGTTCTTCTCCTGTGACAGGAAGTTATTTCTTTGTCAGAAAAGCAACTCAGTTTTGAGTTCTGGACATCTTGTTTTTGCTCAGGTGTGAAGATGACTTAGGAAGTGAGTTTAGCTTGCCTGTGTGCTTTCAAAAATGTATTGGCTGCTCAGAAAATTTAGCACAGAAGTGTTTCAGGTCAGCAAAAGAGAAAATTATATTTAAAAAGTTGATTTAGCAGGAGGTCCAAGTATAAAATCAAGAATGAAAAAGAGGAGATTCTATTTTCTGGGCTTAAAAAAAAAGTGTGCCTGTGTGTATATGCATATGTGTGTGTGTGTGTGTGTGTGTGTTTGTGTGTGTGACACACACTAATTTAGGCCAGCTGGAGTGATCTCACAGGGACCCCTGGGCCAGAGCTGCCATTCCTCCATAGAGAGTGCGTTTCCCCTGGAAATGTGTACCCAGGTGCAGCTGAAGGCTCTGAGGTCATGGCTGAGGCCCTGGCCAAAATCCTCCCAGGCTGCAGCCTGTGCTTCCTCTCGAGTCTGTTGGTTGAAAGCCATCCTTCAGAGGCCAGAGCCAGACCATGAGTGAGTCAAACGTGCATGAGGACAGCATGAATTATCCTTGGAGTCCAGTGACCCCTGCTCATCCAGACATTGCCTTCTTTCTTGGAGAAGTTAAATGTCTTTTTTCCCTTCTTCCTTTTTCCATGGCCTCTGAGAGCTTGGGTGGTAAATTTCTCTGTTATAGTTGTGAGCAACATCTACAGAGAAACAGAGATGAGATTAAACTGTTCCTTGTACTATCCCCCACTTCCTTCTGTTCTTCCTTAGCTCTAGAATCCAGGGCGTTATACTTCCCTAAAAGGGCAAGATTCCTTATGTTGGATATATAACAAAGAGCAAGGGCAGGAAGGGAGAAGAATGAAAAGGAAGAGGGATCTTTTGTTGTGTGTATATACGCATTATAGACTCCTGTACTTGAAGGAACTACAAAGGTCATGTTGACCAGTCTACTACAGCTACTCCAACAATGTTCATCTTCTTGGGTTTACTGGGTGACTGTAAGTCTTGTAAAAGCTAGACTTCTTTCTTTTCTTTTTGGCTTCCTTCCTTCCTTTCCCTTCTTATCTTTCTTCCTTTCTTCTTTCTCCCTTCCTTTCTTTTTCCTTTTTCTTTCTTTCTTTCATTCTCTTTCTTTCATTCTCTTCTTTCTCTTTCTTTCTTTCTTTCTTTCTTTCTTTCTTTCTTTCTTTCTTTCTTTCTTTCTTTCTTTCTCTTTCTTTCTTTCTTCTTTCTTTTTTCCTTCCTCTCTCTTTTTATTTTTTCTTCTTTCTTCTTTCTTTTTCTTTCTACTTTCTCCCTTCCTTCTTTCTTCCTTCTTTCTTTTTTCTTTCTCTCTTTTTCATTTTTCTTTCTATTTCTTCTTTCTTCTCACTTTCTCTCTTAATTTCTTTCTTTTTTCTTTTTTCATTATTGTATCCCCAGCTAATACCAATGCCTGGGGCATAAGAGGGGAGGTCTGAAGTCACCCCAGGATCCCATCAATACAATGAGCAAGTATAGAAAATAACTTTTTATGTGAAAAATGTTCAAAATTCTCATAAAATTCTATTGTCTCTGTCCAGAGAAATGATGGAAAAGAAAGGGAATATTTTACTAAACACCTATTCTGGACCAACTTCTAGGCTTTTACCCTGAGGTCTTTCTCAGAAGAAAAGAATTGGGACTCTATTTCTTTTTGAGTCCACGATAACGATTGAAGATATGAAGTCTGCAGTTCAAAAAGAATCAAGAGAGAAGACTTCAATTCTCACTTTCAAACTGAAATGCCAGTTAGCTTAAAACTAGGAAAGTGGGCTAGGGTGGGGACCATGGCAGAATGAGTAGCACATGTCTGAGCAAGAGGGGAAATAAGAGTCTACTTTGTGGTAGGCAATTGTTAGTATACAAGTCTAGGCTCAGTGTGACCAGATCTTCTGAGATTTCAAGACAAGACATAAAGTTTATTTTTATGTGAGACCTCTTGATTTTATATGTTGATGAGTGACCAATTAAAAATTAACACAGTTGGCAAAAGAAAATGTACTTGCAGATAGGATCCTTCCTCTGAAATTTTACCCTCTGTAAAATGGAACTTAGGTTACCCCACAATGATCCACCCCAGATAGATGATCTTTTCTGCTTTCCTTTTATATTGCTTTTACTTGAATGTAAGAGGGTAATTCAATGTATGAATTTTGAGGACACAGAAACTAGTCACACACAATGATAATACTAAGATTGCTTTTTATTTTCTGTGTTTATAGTTGTTCCTCAATTCCTAGAGGGCTCTCATTTCTTCTGGATTTTTTGTAGTATCTATCATGTTGCTGGGTATAATGAGGGCCCACATGTTGATGAAATAAATGTGACTTTTTTTTTTTTTTGGAGAGGTTTTTGCTATAGGGTGCATGCATTCACCAGAGAGACAGAGAGACAGAAAGAGAGAAATCACCCCCCAGGGGGATAGCTATGCTGCAATCCCTTCTCCTCCATTTTCCTCTTGGGATCCTGGGCACGCACACACACCCGCCTGGCGTGAGTATAAGCCACCAGGTCCAGGACTCAAACCGCAGTCGACTACATGGGAGTCCAGCGACATAGCCATTACACTAACTGCTGGTCCACTGTGACTTTTCTTTAAGTCTAGCTAAACGGGGACTGAGAGATCTGAGTGTGTAAAAATTATCTAAATTTTAGGAAATTGTTGAATTGTCTTCCTCAATTCCAATTCTTTAAGGCTCATGTTAGATATCTATTGTTGTATATCAAATTATCCCAAAACCTAATTTGCTCAAAACAACATTTATTATCTCCTAATTCTGTAGGTCAGAAATTCAGGTATTTCTTGACTGGGTACCTCTTCTTAAGGTCTTACATAAGGCTGTAAAGAAAGTATCAGCTGGGCTTCAATCTCATCTGGACTCATTCACATGATCATTGGAATGATTCAGTTTCTCATAGACTGTTGGATGGAGAGCCTCAGTTCTTCACTGAATGTTGACCAGAAGTCCCCTTCAGTTCTTTGCCACGTGAGCCTCTCCATATGGCAGTTCCTGATGTAGGATCTGGCTTCTATTAGAGAAAACAAATAAGGGAAAAAGCAATGGAGTACAAAACAGGAGTCAGGGTCTTTGTAACCTAATCTCCATCACTGCGTCCATGTTCTATTAATTAAAAAAGACTCACTAGATCCATCCACCACTCAAGGAGAGAGAATTACACAAGACATAAGACTTTTGTGGCAACAGAATCACTGGGAGATGATGTCTTGAGTCTTTGTTTAGGCGTATTTCTCAGACTAAGCTTTTACCTAGAGTATCTATGAGTCCCTAGGCACTCTCATCTCATTCTTTTCCAAGAAATGCCAGGAATTTCTGGCATGTTAGTCATTCAACTGAATTTAATTTGAAAAAAGATCATAGAAGTGAATGACTTTTAGAAATGAAAATCTGGTGGGCTTTTGAAGAGACATGAGAAGGATCATGTCCAGGAGTAGAAATGGTAGACTCTGAGTCAAGAGAGTTTAAAAGATTTTCTGCCTGTATCCAGATCAGATGAGTTTGTCCTTGTTCTGACTGGGCCTCTGAGAAGTGGAAAACACAATGTGGTTGCAGAGGACTCTTTGTTACAACTCAGACATCAACAGCAGTGGAATGGACCAAAACCAAGGAAAGTTTTGAACCCCAGGCAAAGTCTTTATAGGGTAAATCAAACAGACCTGAGTATGGAATAAGGCTAGGAATTGGCATCCAGAGATATGACTTTATGAGTCTGAGGTTATTCCAAAAGGCAACAGGGTAGGAGCACTGCTGGCTCAAGTGGATACCAACACCAAGATTCAGAGAGTAGTTTCAGGCAGGAAGGGCAACTTAATTACTGGAAGTTCAAAGAACTTTCTTTTTTTTTTTTCTTTTGGAGAGATTTTCACTATAGGGCACATGCGCTCGCCAGACAGACAGAGAGAGACAGAGAGACAGAAAGCGAGAAATCACCCCCCAGGGGGGATGGTCACGCCGCAATCCCTTCTCCTCCATTCTCCTCTTGGGATCTTGGGCACGCACGCACACGCACCCGGTGTGAATTTTAAGCCACTGAGTCCAGGATGCGAACCGTGGTCGACTACGTGGGAGTCCAGTGACATAGCCATTACGCTAACTGCTGGTTCCCAAAGAACTTTCAAACAGTAAGTCCACATAGTCATAAAACTGGCATCAGGGATGGTCTTGCAGGGTCTGAATTACAGGGCAGGGAGAGGGCACTCCAGCTGCAGCTGATCTTGAGTTCCAAACAAGGCTCCCTGGAGAGACAGGGAAAAAAGCCTGGATCTGAATCACTGAGGATCAAGACACAATTTAGGAGAAAACTGGAGCTTAAGAAAGGCTTGGTAAAGAAATATTCAAGAATATGACTATTGAAGAGCAAGAAATCTGCAGTCAAGCTAAACCAGTAGTAAGACAGCAAGAGCAGACAAAAAAGTTGACCACTGCCAGAAACCAAGATTGGCCTTCGAGTTTGTCATGGGGTTGAGACTACTGGTTGAGATCAGGCAGTCTCACTTGCCAGGCGTAGCGTAATGTGGGAACTTGGAGCCAGGAAGGACATTAAACCCTGGCGACCCTGTGACCAATTGCACTCAATACCCTCCAATACTTCATGGGAAAATCAGACAAATGCTGTTCTGAGAGGCAATTAGGTTTCATGATTTCCTTCCCTATCTGGACATCAGCATGAAATTGGGGGCTTGGCTTCTAACCCTCTGTTCCCCTATCCCCTTATGAAGGGAAGGGTGAAAAAAAGGGCACACCAAGACAGCAGCTCTCTGCCTCTAGAGATGAGTGGGGAAGGGGAGTGGATTGGGGGGGGGCATATCTGTGATCCACGCCACCACCCGTCTTCTCTACCTCTTCACAAGCTGTTCTCCCAGCCTGGGAATATTCTTCTACCCTTTCTGCCAAGCCACATTCTCCACAGGATTCAAACATTTAGCTCTACTTTTGGCTTTTCCAGGAATATTCCCAAATTTTCTCTTTACCTCATCTTCTCTCATCTCTCCACCACCCTCAGCCCCCATTCCCCACTCCTCACACAAGATCTTGCTTTTACTCACACTGTTTATAATTATGCATGCTCATTTGTTTTCTCTTGTATTTTCCCAGCCTGCCTATATTTTCCTTCCTTGTTCTCTGCTACATAGGAGAGAATACCTAGACAAGGTCATGGTTGTCTCTTCATAAGTAACCTCATACTACCTAGAGTTGGACTCAGCCCATGATGACTTTCCTAATAACACAGTTTAATGGACTTTCTGGTTGAATGTGAACAAAATCAAAATGCCTTTCAGGGTCCCTTCAGTCTCCTTGATCTCTTAAAGTTGGGGGCATGGGAGTTTCTGCAGATTTACAGTGCTTACCATCCCACCAATTGTACTTTATTGAAACAACTGTATTAGGAGCAGCTTAAAGGGAGGGGGTCAGAACACAAGTGTTTTTTGTATTGCTCTTTGAAACCAGTGTAGTATAGTACTCACCAAATGCTAAAGAAGGCTCTGCTGAGCTGAATGGAATTTTCCTTGAGTAAATGCCCTATACCTATCTTCAGAAGTGGACTTTTCTAATAAAAACGGCCAGGAGATTTGGCTGAATTTTCTGCTATTTAACTGGCTCTGTTGGGGCCATGTAGAAACAACCTGTAAGAACCTAATCACTTAAAAACCCATTTCTGGGGACCAGCAGATGGCACAATGGTTATGCCATTGGCCTCCCATGCAGTCAACTGGGGTTGAAGTCCCAGATCCAGTGACTTAAACTCACACTGGGCCTGTGTGCATATGTGCCCAAGATCCTGAGAGGTGAATGAAGGAGAAGGGATTGTGGTGTGGTCATCCCCTTTGGGTGATGATTTCTTGCTTTCTGCATCTCTGTCTCTCTGTGTCTTTCTGCCAAGTGCATGTGCCCTATAGCAAAATCTCACTTAAAAAAAGAAATTTCTGAAAACAGGCTTTCTAGCCAGTCTAGAAGCAGGCTACTATTAATTTTGTGCATGCTGCTATGTTCTTCTTAGGAGGAGGAAGATTTGAGGGACAGCCTGACTCTGGTTATCTACAAAATTTAATTATGAAACCAGTCCTTTCAAACTTTCCTCCTTGCAAATTGACTCTAAGTTTTCCTATAATGAATTTAAACACTTGAAGAATGCCACAGCAACCAGATAAGTTTTCTCAAGACAGTTCAGGGATGCTTGAAGAACACTATCACACAAGTCTTCAGTCATTCTATACACTAAGAGTTGCTTCTGCTGATCTCATAATGGGGAGAAGCCTGAGAAGTCTTGCTATCTCTGAATGCACATGGCTCTGGCACCAGCTCATAAGCCAGCTCTGTTTCTTAGCCAGATCAAGTGTGTGGGGAGGTGGAAGCTGCAGAGATATAGCCAGGAACCACTAGCAATGCCATCCCTGGCTTTGTCCCATCCGAGTGCCTTACTCTGAACAAGACACAAAGCCCTGCTGTTTGAGTTGGCTTTGCCCTACTCCATGATTTCAGTTCCTCATTTCCACTCTTCAGTGTGTGGGCTCATTTCCATCCTCTGAGCACTATTGTTTTTCTGACTTAGACAGTCATCCAGAAAACCTCGGTAATAGAGCCTTTGTATCATTATTTTCTTTTCTAATTATATATGTCTTTCCCATCCCCAGTGCTTGAAGGCATCACATTGCAGTTGAAGTAACTAACTACATGGGAGAAGAAAGAACAACAACAAACCACTTCACTCCTCTGGGTGGAAACATGCAATTGTACCAAGAATGATAAGGAAAAAAACTGCTCATATTTGGAGACAGAAGTTGGAATAAGGGAGTGAGAGCAGACGGGCTACTTTAGCATCTGACGCAAAGGATATGAGAGTGGCATGAGGCATTGGTTGGAAAAGTGAGGCTGTGAGGTCAGGGGCAGAATCCTTTGATGACTTGGACTGACTGGTATTTTCTGGCCTCTGAGTTCTAGAGGTGGTGGTGGCTACTTCTGGAATGTGCCTTGCTTTGCTATTCTGGAGGCATATTCCTAAAGGACTTTAGGAAAATGGCTTTGTGGATGAACCTAGGTTCTACTCCTTCCTAGTACAAATTCAGAAATGAGGGTTAATATAGATTTTCAGTCACAATGACATTGAACAGGATGATACAAAGAGAGACCATAGGGATTATTCACTGGGGGCTTTATCCATGACAAGGATGAAATCTCCAAAGTTGGCTAGGCAAGTGGCCCTATTTGGAGCTCCAGGACTCACCATGACTAAAACTTTATTATTTTTTATAGCAGACATCTGTTGTTCTTGCCTTTCAGCAAATATCTCCCTACTTTTATTGGAATGACACCCTTATTTTTCTTAAGAACTATTTTATTGAACTTTCTTTATTTTATTTATCTATTTTAATTTGATCAGAGAGGGACACACACACACACACACACAGAGAGAGAGAGAGAGAGAGAGAGAGAGAGAGAGAGAGAGAGAGAGAGAGAGAGAGAGAGAGAGAGAGAGAGAGAGAGAGAGAGAGAGAGAGAGAGAGAGAGAGAGAGAGAGAGAAAGAGAGAAAGCAAGCCACCAGGTCTGGTACTCAAATCACGGTTGGCCATGTGGGAGTCCAACACCCTTAACCACCACATTTGCCAGGACCATTTTTTAAAAATTATCACTATTTTTTTGTTTGTTTGTTTGTTTTGTTTGTTAGTTTTTTTTTTTTTTTTTTTTTTTTTTTTTTTTTTTTTTTTTTAACAGGACACACAGGCTTACCAGACAGAGACAGAAAGTAGGAAAGTAAGCTGTCAGATCTAGGACTTGAACTGGGAGTTGTGAAATTTCAGCACCCTAACCACCATGCCACCTGCTGGCCCTAGGACTACACCCTTATTTTTCTTTGAGAGATCATTTCTCTCATTCTGCATGTGAGAACATACAATCTAGATTTGGCCAGTAAGTACATCCTATGCTGATAGCTATACTAATTGGCTAAGTACCTAAATTTGTCCGTTGAAAATTTAGCCTCGGAGGTTTGATGACTGGGGTGAAGGGCTGGGAAGACTGCTGATGATTTTATTCATGTACCTACATCTAGCCATGCCTGAGCTTTTCAACTCAATCAAATGGGCCATCCATTTAAGTCAGTTTGAGTTGGTTTTCTATCCTTTGTAGCTGAGAATGATAAGTGTTCTCTTTAAATGCAGGTTATTGATATAGTCTATTTTCTGCTCTTCTCTCACACAGGACTGAGCAGATAGTAAATGCTTCATATCTATAGGATACATAAAAAAAACACAAACGAACAAGAAGTGGAAGTAATGGTGGTTAATGGTTGGACTATAATTTTTTAGTTCCACTGACTTTATTCTTGCTGTGGTCTAGGAAGTGGAATCCAGGTTCTTCTAAACCCTAATTTAATTGTGGTTCCTGGGGGATAGTTCCAGATCTGAATAGTCTCCAGTGGGTTTAAGGGATGGTGGGTGGTCCCTGTAAGTCTCTCTGTGGGAATTCCCTTTCGGTATTGGTTTCAGAATGTACAGCCAAACAGGCAATTGGATTAGGGAAGGCCAACAGTTTTCTCTGAATGATACTGAAGACATCAGAGGAAAGCAATTCACACCAAAACATTTTTTACTATCATCTTTCAGAGGTTAAGTTGACACTACAACTGATAATCCCTGAGCCAGGAAGAACGAGTGGCCTTGGTTGTGATTTTTGGATGTATTTTTGAAATGCTGCACATTTAAAGATAATAGTATTGTTTTAAATTAACCTGCTGGAATGCACTTTTCTTAAAGGATGTCACCTTGAACTCCAAGTAAGAGCAGTGCAAGAGGTCATCCAGTTTAAGCGACAGGTCATCATGTTCCCAAAGGTAATTTCTTTTTCTCTTTCATTTCTTTCTTTCTTCTTTCTTTCTTTCTTTCTTTCTTTCTTTCTTTCTTTCTTTCTTTCTTTCTC
>NW_006160055.1:1612546-1618745 GCF_000334495.1 Tupaia belangeri chinensis | reverse complement strand
TTCTTTCTTTCTTTCTTTCTTTCTTTCTTTCTTTCTTTCTTCTTTCTTTCTTTCTCTCCCTCTCTCTCTCTCTCTCTCTTTCCTTTCTTTCTTTCTTTTAGAGGTTTTTGCTATAGGATGCATGCGCTCACCAGAATGACAGAAGGAGACAGAGAGACAGAAAGTGAGAAATCACTCCCCATGGGGGATGGCCACACTGCAACCCCTTCTCCTTCATTCTCCTCTAGTGATCTTGGGCACACACACACACACACACACGCCCAGCATGAGTTTAAGCCAGTGGGTCCGGGACATGAACCATGGTCAACTACATGAGAATCCAATGACATAGCCATTACGCCAGCTGCTGGTCTCACCCAAAGGTAATTTCTAAGTTTGGGTGTTTCTACAAGATAATGAATTCCAAGATATTCTAGGTCTAAAATTATAAATGGTCATTAGCTTACTAAGTAATGCATTGCTTCTCAATGAAGCCTTTTCTGGTTACTTTAGTCAAGAGTAAGTTTTACTTCTTATGTGTCACACAAATTTTATAGGAGTTTTTTATATTTTTTAATTTTAAAAATTTGTATGTAAGTAATTCTCTGTGAATGTTGTCTTATTTATTTCATTATATGTTAACAAACTGAGAGGCCACAATTTTCACATTGTTCTCTCTCAACATTGGTTATAGCGTGTCCTGCATAAGAGATGCTTAATAAATGTTAGTAAATAAATATCCAGTGTCCTACTACTTACAACCTCTTTTCCTCTGTGCAATACATGACTTCAGAGCTCAACTTCCGGTTGAAAAATGAGCATCCCCTCTTCAACCTAAGAAATTCATCCACAAGATTCACTCAATGAATAGTTACTGGGTATTTTCTTGAGTGTCATGTATTGTCCTAGGATCTCAGCACCCAAAAACAAAATGAATGTAGTCCCTATCTCCAAGAAGGTTACAATTTTGAATCAAAGAGCAGGGAACAATGGACCATATGAAGGGTAAGTTATTTTCAGATCCAAAAGAGCTGGTCCCCAGATTTGAAGGGTCTTATCTAAAGCCTTACAGTGAATGAGAGAATTCTCTTGGTGCTCCTAGGAGTTCTCTTCCTATAATGTTATAGTTGAGTTACAGTCAAACTTCTTTTTCTCCTGAAAGGGTCTTTGAAATTCCTCAGAGGTCCTATTAAGCCTATGCCAAGACACACTTTTAAAAGCTACCTGGTGCCAGCAGGTGGTGTGACAGTTTGGGCATTGGACTTCCACATGACTGACAGTGGTTTGAGTCCCAGACCTGGTTGGTTGCTTTCTCACTTTCCCTCTCTCTCTCTTTCTCTGGTTAAAGCTAAAAAGATAAATAATGAAGATGATGAATAAAATTAAACAAAAAAAAATTTCTAAAAAGTTACTTGTTTTCCTTGTTTACCTGTATTCCCATTTATTTGGGAATCCTTTGCCTTTCTAAAGAGAAAATCATTATTAATATTATCCCTTAAAAAACTGACAGTGAGTATTCTTCAGGCAGGGGGAAATCAGGACACACTAGTTAGGACCTCAGTAGCTCTGTATCATATAGGATGTTTCTTAAAGGAGTAGTTACTAAGACTGCCCTAACTCAGCCAAGCACAAGGCTGGCTGCCTCAAAACTCCTCTAGCCTTGAATTATGACCACCATCATTGCCAAATGAGTCCAGGTTGCATTTGCATTTCCTTGAGTTTCTGCTCTTCTTTTACCCCATTGTTCTCCTCTTAGTTACCAGGGTCAGGGAAATACCTATTGTCTCTAGTCAGCACCTGTACTGGATACAATAATGGTTTCCCAAATTCATGTCCACTCAGAGCTTATGAATGCAACTTTATTTGGAAATAGGTCCTTTGCAGATTCAATCAAGTTAAGCTGAGGTCATACTGAATTAGGTTGGGCTTTAACCCAATGACTGCTGTCTGTATAAAAAGGTTAATTGGAACTTAAAGGCACACAGAGGAACAAAGATCATGTGAAGACAGAGGCTGAGTCGGGAGTTATGCTGTCATAAGCCAAGGAGCACCAAAGATTGCTGTCAACTCCCACAAACTAGGAAGAAGCCAGGAGGGATCCTCCAGAAGTACCTAGAGAGAGAGGATGGCCCTGCCAAAATGTGGAGTTTGGATTCCTAGTCTACAGAACTGTGATAGAATATATTTTTATTGTTTTAAGCTACCTAGTGTTTAGAATTTGTTACAGTAGCCTTGGGAAACTAATACAGCAACCAATCTCAAAATCCCACAAAAATCTAGAACAGAAGAAATAGACAATGGAAAATAGAAAAGCTTCTAATTTTTTTCTAGCTTCTTTGTTTACTTCTCAATTTCTGTATGAATCAGACTTAGAGAAGAGAAGGAGTAAAACATCATGGGATCACCCTTTCTCTTGAAGAAGTCATCAGATATTGATGACCAACACTTTTAAGATTCAACTTGAGGCTAATTCTAGAGAAGATCATTTGGATTTGGAGTTGTGTGCCTAGTGGAACCATTTATAAACAAGGTTAAATCCATGTTGACTCTGGGGGATCATTCTCACAGACAAATAATTACCTTAATTAGAAATATTTTAGGTGAAGGGGTTAAAGACATAACTTCTATAAATACTCTAGACTGAGTTCCAGGGAAGCAAGTATGAGACAAAAACTTGAGTGTGGATAATTTCTTTGGGAGTATGCTCCAAGGGAGCAGGAGAATAGGAAAGGAGAAGTGAAATATAGAAGGAAGGGAAGCAATTAAAGGATGTGTTGAGTTGGCCACTGCTACCAATGACTGGTGCTTGATGCTGCTGGGATACTCTGAAGAATCAAATGCAATGTATCTCAAAAGTATTAGCCT
Organism: Tupaia belangeri chinensis; assembly: GCF_000334495.1. Taxonomy (NCBI): domain Eukaryota; kingdom Metazoa; phylum Chordata; class Mammalia; order Scandentia; family Tupaiidae; genus Tupaia; species Tupaia belangeri. The sequence goes on along the minus strand of NW_006160055.1, from coordinate 1,615,901 downwards.
GTAGGACAAAGGGAGAAAAATTTTCCATCATTTCCCATTCCTCTTTGGTCAAAAGTGGCCCTATATGCATTAATATTCTCATATACCCAGGTGCACATACTCCAGGTCAATACATGTTTTGCTATTTTCCCACCCCACAGCACCAGGACAGGACATGCGAGGTATAAAGCATAGGGATAAAGTGAAGCTCAGCCTAAGTGTACTCACAAAAGCCATTCAAAACCTTCAGGTCTAACCACAGTCAATTACATGGGAGTACCCGGCAATGTAGTGCCATCTGTTGGCCCCACATGTGCCATTTTATATTGCCCACCTTCCATGATAAGAATACTGTCTTTTCAGCAAAACCTGTCTGCTATTGTTTCAATTGGATATGTCAAAATCCAGACACTAGGTGTGCTGGGAAAGAATGTGAGAACTCATCAAATGGAGAACTTACCTCAGACCTAGTTGGAAAGCTGGATAAGTAAAAGCAAATGAACAGCAGATAGCATAATTATTATGTTGCTGGATTCCCACATAGTCAACTGTGGTTCGAGTCTCAGACTCAGTGGCTTAAAACTCAAACCAGGTGTGGTGCATGCATGCCCAAAATCCTGAAAGGAGACTGAAGGAAAAGGGATTGCAACATGGCTAACCCCCTGGAGGGTGATTTCTCTCTTTCTGTATCTCTGGTGAGCACATATGCCCTATACAAAAATCTCTCTAAAAAAGCAAGCAAACCAAGAGAAAACAACAACTCAGATACAATCTATTAGCAAAAAGTCACCCAAGATCTTGGATAGAACAAGGAAGAAAGCCATTCTTATACTCTGGCTATTCTGTTCTGATGCTTCATTTTCTATTGTCTCCTGCTAACTCATTTCACATGAAGCCCCCTTCCATGTCTTGCTCTATTGCTTGACTTAGGTCTAGAGCTTAGTATCACTCTTAGCACCAGTTTCTGATACAGAGATTCTGATTGATCTACTTATTATTTTGAGTCAGGCCACAAGTCTCTCTGTAGCTCACGGATGAAACACCTTTGGTTCAATAAGTTTTATTTGGGGGTTGGCCAGAAGGCATAAAACATGGACACTTAAAGAATAGAGCATTGTTGGGACAGGGAGGTAGTGTTATCATCTGTTGAATATATTTTGATCAACTGGACCGGGTAGAAATGTTCACATATTGAAATGTTCACTTTGTAAGCTAAATAATGTGATTGAATGGCTGGAAAAAAAAAGTAAATAAATAAATAAATAATAAAAAAGACAAAGAAAAAACAAAAACAAAACAAAACAAAACAGAATAGGGGATAACTTTATTTCTCTGCCTCCAGAAGAGAGGGCAAAGAAGCAAAATGGAACATTCCTGTGAAGTATTTGTGCTGGTTGTTGTGTTCTGAATTGGGAATAAAAAATCCCGATTTCAAGGTTGACATTTGTCACATGTAGCTTCTGTGACCCCAGGAAATCAGGTAACTTTCCTAATCTTCAAATTCTCCATGTGAAAAATAAGACTTTTTTTTTTTTTTGAGAGGTTTTTGCTATAGGGCACGTATGCTCACCAGAAAGACAGAAAGAGACAGAGAGATAGAAAGCGAGAAATCACCCCCCAGGGGGGATGGCCACACCACAATCCTTTCTTCTCCATTCTCCTCTCAGGATCTTAGGCACACACGCACATGTGCCCGGCGTGAGTTTAAGCCACCAGGTCCGGGACTCGAACTACAGTTGGCTACTTGGGAGTTCAGTCACATAGCCTTTATGCTAAATACTGGTCCCCAAAAATAAGACTATTTTTAAGCCTACCTCAAGCTTTAAGTCCCCCAAGACTCACCCAGAACCAAACTTACTCCCACATAATGGAGGCAGAGTTATGTGATAGTGATGCTTTCTGTCAGTGAAGAGGCTTTATCAGAAGCCAGGGGGCATTTACCAGGAATGTCCTCTGAAACCAAGGAAAGCTCCCTAAGGGAAATTCACCAGGAGTTTCTCTTTCTCTGCTCCATAACTCAACTCGTAGGATTTCATTCTTTCCTCCTTTTTACTTCCATAGATGCACAAACAATATGCAGACTGTTCGGGTATCCATAATGGGGACTTTGGGGACAGTCCAGCTTAAATCTAAGTGACTCCAGGTTTTGGACTCACTCTAAGGAAAGTGTTCATATCTGCTCTTTTTGCTCAATTTCCCTCATTTTGGCTACCAGTGAAAGTAAGATCCTAGAAGGTGGGGGGTTCTTGAAAGAGGTTGAAACCATGTACTGATGAGAACACATGACACTTAGAAAGCTGAGTTAGATCTTTTGACACAGTGGCTTTGGTGACTGTATTTTAAGAAGATTCTTTTTAACCTGTGTAAGGTGATCTCTATCCTCCTTTTTCTCTTGAACTGGTATTAGTAGAATTAAGGCAATCATTATCACTGTCTTAAGACTGTAATTTAAAATACCCCAATTTATTTTAATTTGGAATGGATCCTTCTATCATTATGTTATTGCTGAAGGAAGTTCTAATGAGGCCCCAGAATTCAACAAAGCGTTTGTTAGTAGATAGTCTTTCTTTTAGGCACCAATAGCATAGAAGTAATTTTGTTCCACTGTCTAACCCCAATAAGAATAGCAAACCTCTCAACTTATAAAAGCAGAAGTTCCCTTTTCCTGGGAAAATGTTCCCTTGGTCGCTTCAGTCTAGTATCTTAGTCACCTCATGCCACTGAGCAGAAAATCATAACTTTGTTTTTTGTTGATTCAGACCTATCTTCTTTTGCTGACCTCTGCTAAGGTGGAGAAATCATTTATTATACACATTACAAAAATGCTGAAGGCTGGAAACACAGCGTGCTCTGGTTTTTAAGCTGGGTTTACACTCACACCACCAGGTAGAGGGGTCAATTTGTTCATCAATAATTCCTGCTTTTTGTAACCTTGTTCTATTCCTGCTTTTTGTAACATTGTTCTTTAATGTTACACACGTAACATTATTCTTTAATGTTAGGCACGTCATGACAAGAAACTGAACTATACATAAAGACTTATCTCCTAAAAAATCCAAGCCTAAAGGGAGAAAATTTTGTTAACCACAGCTACTGTATGCTTTAGGTGGCACGTAATCCTTCTTGTTAATGTTTACAGGAGATCCATCTGCCCCTGCGAAAGTCTGCATGGGCCACATCTATTTCCTTCCAGGGTCCCTTGCCTGTTACATTTCTATATCCAGGAACTTTCTGGGAAAAGGTAGTCATAGGTCACAGGGGTCTCTATGAATAGTACCACCCAGAGAAGAGTTTATTTTGCCCCTGACTTTTCCACTGTTAGTCCTAAAGCAAGGGCAAAGACTGCCAGGAAATAGGTCTGATGGGATGTCTGATT
>NW_006160055.1:1577900-1612515 GCF_000334495.1 Tupaia belangeri chinensis | reverse complement strand
GCAGGAGGATAGGGATTGGGGCGAGGTGATAGAGAACAGGCAGCATTGTCTCCATTTCCGCTCCACCCTGCAGTTCTAGGCTGAATAGACAATATTGTCCCTGGCGAAGTCAAGTATAAGACTTGGGATGGTCTTAAAGATTAAGGCCACCCTCTTATGATAAGACTCTGAGACCCAGAGAGGGGAAGTATCATTCCCCAAATGGGAATATGACAAAGCCTGACTTCCAGTTCAGGTTCAGCTCGGGTATAAAGTTCTATTAGATGAAGCTGCCCTCTGCGTTGTAACACTTGCTCTCAAGGAAGAAAAGGAGTAGAGGCAGAAAGAATCCCCAGGAGGATGGCAATAGTTAATCCTTGTGTGACAATGACCAACCTGGAACTTTTCCCCAACATGCAATGCCTGCAGACTCATGGTGTTAAGACCAACTTTGGGAAGCATTTCCTGAGCTCTCTCTATAGTCCTCCCTTTCCCACCCTAGTCATCCTCTCCCAGGGATAGGTCCATTCCAGTGTGGAAAGTGTGAGTCTTGAGAATAGGAGCACTGAAGTTGTGTGGGCAGGGCTCAAGACAAATTTTGCTTGTTTCACAGTTCTGTGCACAAAACATACTTTTCATCCTAATTTCTATCCTTTCTTCCCTATTTTCTTTATCTTTGCTGGTGCCTTGTGGAGTTAATTTGATGACACCTCATCTGTATTTGTTTTCTTTCTTGTAACAGGAGCCCTATCCCCAAGGAAATTCTTACTTAACTTTTCTTTTTCTAGACCTTGCTAAAGAGCACTAAAAGGATTAGCAAGTATATGAAGGAACCTTTAATAAAAACATGGTAGAGTGAGAAGTAATTTAAGTAATGCTTAATTCAATTCCATAGGTTATTATGAGGAAACTGAGATCTTGAGATGCCATTCACATTCTTTATTTCCTATCTATTAAGTTTTTACATTTAATCATTATATGTCTTAAGAGCCTACCATATGGTTTTTCAAAACTTGCATGCAATGCATGTCAATCAAGTCAAAGATATTACCATATGCATCATCCTCAACAGATAACTTTCCATTCTGGTATCTGTTAAATGTATTTTTTTCCTGATGCCCTCCTTCTCACTCCCCACTATCCACTCCCTCCTGTACAGTCTTTGGTATTCACACTTACCCTCTCTGCTATTATATCTTCTAGTCTGTCAGGAGTTTCAAATTCTAATGTAAATAGCAGAACTGACTAAGTCACTGTGAGTACATGATGAGGTATTTTAGAGATAAAAGAAGCTATTTCTTTCTAGCACAGGCTGAGACAAGGAGGTACTAACCACACAAAGATATTAGGCGGTCAGAGTCATCTTTATAAATTACCTCATATTCTGTGTGACATCATACTGCATAGGCATTTTTTTTTCATATTATAAACTTGTTAAAGTGCCAGGTATAGGTAGGTAAATGGATGATACCAAGAAAAAGGAAAATTATAATTCTTGGTACTTCTTAGTTTGAAAACATAATCTTATTTATTTATTTATTTATTTTGGTAGAAGAGTGGTGTGGGACAGCCTAAGAGTTGCCATTTATTGATCCTTAGACATGCGTCAGATGAAAAAGGAACATTACTTTCTCTGACATTTTAGCAGCATTCTGAAAGAACAGTGTTGTCCCCAGGACTGGTATTGCTATCACAAGCAGGTCCTGGTAGTTTCTGATTGGGTTGGCCAAAGTTTTCCCAGTTGCTTCCTGGGATCTTCCTAGTGTCTTAATCCTCTCTCAGCAATAATATAGTCCTTTGTCTGAGGTGGAAAGGCCTGAATTGAAGTAGAAAGTTCATTTACTCTTTTACATAAAGAAATGTAATTAACAAGTAGGCCAGAATTTCTGTCTTGGCATAACCAGGAAATCCTTAGAAGGAATGTATGATGGGGTCAGATTTGTTCTACGCATTATGGAAGATTGAGAGACATGCACATGGTGTCTTGCAAAAAGAGCCAGACAGTCTTTGTAATATATAAAGTGATTAAAAGCATAAGTCTTAAATGGTAATTGTGGTCATATTAATTTGAAGAATTAATATATAAGGAAAAAATAATGGAAAAAGCAGACAATACTGGGAACTGGAAGGGTTAGCTGGTTTATGGAGAAAGTGAGATTTTGTTTAGGTCTTTGGGTGTAAGTAGACCATGAGAAGCCACAGTAGTAGGGAACTAGTGCAGTGATTAGGGCACAGAAAGGCAATTTTTGCCCTGTAAGACAGATGAATACAATGGTCTCATCTTTATTGGAAAAGCTGAAAATGGTCTTCCATTTCTATAGAGCAGGAGATTTATTTATTTATTTATTTATTTATTTATTTATTTTTTCAAAGAGGTTTTTGCTATAGGGTGTGTGCACTCACCAGACGGACAGAGAGAGACAGAAAGCGAGAAATTACCCCCCAGGAGGGATGGCCATGACGCCATCCTTTCTCCTCCATTCTCCTCTCGGGATCTTGGGCATACACACACAAGCGCTCAGCATGAGTTTTAAGCCATTGGGTCCAGGACGCGAACCGTGGTTGACTACATGGGAGTCCAGCGACATAGTCATTACGCTAACTTCTGGTCCCATAGAGCGGGAAATTTATTTAAGGGAACCATATCAAGCTGCAGGTCTGATCACTAACCACTGTGAGGTTAAAGCAAGAAATTCATCCCAAATCAACATGATGATGCAAACAGCCATCATTGCAAGCCCCTATAGAGCTGATCTCTCTTTTAACTTCCCACCTCTTTCAGGATCTTACTGGAAAGTTTGGAGCCCTGTGACATAGGCTGGTCTGGCCCAGATTGTGAGAGAGGGTCCTGCTTAGATGGGGTGGGCTGGTCAGTCAAGGAAAGGGTGCTTCCTAACAGATTATAAACTGAAGAGGTTCCAGAAAGCCCCTGGTGAAGGGAAGGAGATCAGGCACTAAGCATCACTAATACTAATCCTTCATCTTTTCCTCTACAACCAGAGTTAGAAGCCCAAATAAACATGGTGCCCCACAGAGATGGCCCTGTAGCCAAATGACTCTGAGTGGCTTGACTCAAAGTCACCTGGACAGGCCTAACGGAAACGCAGGATGTCCCAACCCTTTCCTAATAGGTTTTCCAGAGTTGATCAATCATTCTGCCCAGAGAAAGGAAGAATGAAAAATAGATCAGTCACCCAGTGGCTGTGACCTGTGCCTCCCTGGAAGTACAAGCAGGTGAAGGAGAGAATGACAGCTGGGTTTGTGGGGGCTACTGGCAGGCAGCACATTTCTGGGTTCTGATGGCAAGGGTGAGATGCTGGCATAGAGGAAACTGGCACTGACAGTCTCCAAGCAGGACTTTCTGGGCACTGGGCAAGGCCCGTGGCTTTGGGAGCTGCCCCAAGTTAGTGGAGATGCCAGCGCTCCATTCACCCTGTGAAACGTATTAATTAGTGAGTGGTTTTGGCCCAGAGAGGGTTGCCATGGCTTCAGATGGATATAGCAGAAAAGAGGCAAGTCTATCTGCAGGCACCTCTGAGAGAGTTCAGCTCTAGTGAGCCTGAGGTGCATAGAGCATCCACTAGACAGAAGGTGGGGCATCTCTGTGGGTCGGAGTAAGATGGAAGAAATTCAGAACAGTTGTGCCCATTAGTACAAGTCTATTAATGCATGGTGGCCAAAACACAAACTTAAACCTATTAGAAACTGTGCTGGGAAGATGTAAGATGACTAGAGCCAAACAAAAACAAAAACTTTCCAAGTGATACTTCTACAAGCTTTTATTGTCCTCTGCTCTTGTTCTCTTTTTAAAAGAGCAACTTGAGCAGTGGTTCACCAAGTTGAGGGAATGGGCAATGAGGGCAAAGGCCATGTCTATAAACAATGCAAAAACAAAAATGTAATGAAGTTCACCTTAGGTGAACTTAGTCCAGGGGCAGCAGGTAATGTGGAGGTTAAGGCTCTGGATCCCACATAGCTGCAGAAAATCTTTTAGTCTGGTTTATTCATGACATGTCACAGCTGCAAGATGCCTTCACGATCTCTATACTCTCTTTAATTGTAAGAGGGCATGCATAGGTCCAGGGAAATGAATAGACTTTTCCTAGACTCCATGGCTGGCTACAGCAGAGCCAAGAGAAGTGGGGAGAAGTCTCTCTATTCACAGTTCAGGTTTATTTCTTCTATTCCACATCTGATACCATGCATATTTCCAAAATTATCTGCCTACCAGGGCTAGCAAAAGAGTGGTTTCCAAAACAAGTAGGGTATGATCTTAGATAGTGCTGCTCTGAACGTGTACCCTAAACATCACAGTTGCTCCCAAGAGGGCAGATGTCCTCTTCAATCCCTTTCTCAAGGCTCTCCTTGGGTTTTCCTGGGGCTTGCTATTGTCAACACATCACAGACTACTTTGTCTTAACCTTTTCTTAGCCTAGGAAAAGACTGTTTTCCTTGCATCCATGCCTACCTAATTTAGCCAACTCAAGACCATAAATTCTACTGATGAATCTGCCTTTATGAGTGGAGAGTAAAGATTGAAAGACAGAATCAAATTATAAGGAAGGCAAAAGGAGAGGAAATAATCAAAGAGAAGAATGCAAAGCAATTCATTTGAACTAAATGCTTAATATATGCCAGGTACACTCATATCAGTTATTTGTTTAATCTTCAAAATAATCCTATTGTCATTCATATAGTTGCAGCTGCTTGATTTAAGAAAAGCCCACAGCAACAAGGTAGCAAGGTAGCAGAGAAAGAATTGTACCCAGGGCTGATGGCTGAAAGGACTCAGTGCTTTCCACTTTAATAAGAAGGGTAAAGAGGAAAAGAGAGAAGCATTTTTTGCTTTTCTTCTTCTTCTTCTTCTTCTTCTTCTTCTTCTTCTTCTTCTTCTTCTTCTTTTTCTTCTTCTTCTTCTCTTCTTCTTCCTCTTTTTTTTTTCTTCTTCTTCTTCTTTTTTTTTTTTTGGTAAAGTTTTTGCCATAATGCTCATGCACTCTCCAGAGAAACAGAGACAGCAAAAGGGAATATGAGAAATCATCCCCCCTGGGGAATGATCCACACTGCAATCCTTTCTCCATTTTCCTCCTGAGATTTTGGGCATGTGCACAAGAATGCCAGGGGTGAGTTTCAAGCCACTGGGTCCAGGACTCAAACAGTGGTCAACAATGTGAGAGTCCAGCACCTTAACCACTATACTACCTGCTGGTCCCAAGAGAAGCATTTTTCTAGGATAAGAATAAGGCAGAGAAAGGGATCAAGAAAAGAAAGAATGGGGCTTCGGGAGGAACCTTGACTTCTCTGTCATTCCTACATCCACTGTGTGTACATTAATTAAAAATCTACTGTGAACCAGACTGCTCTAGGCATGGGGGTTACAGTAGAGGGAGAGAGCTGATGGTGGGGAGACATCATTGGTGCAGTAGCCTAGGTTATAGAAATAAGAGAACTTGAAGACAGAGTGAGCATGTGAAGAAAATAAAACAGGGTGGCATGCCACAGACAACCTGGGAAATGTAATGAAGTTCACCTTAGGGAAGATCACTGGGAGGGACCTTCCCAGGGAGGTTCCTTTTGCTCTAAGACCTGAGTCACCAGAGTTAAAGGATATGAACTTGCACATGGAGACCTTCCCCAGAAATGTAACAGCAGTATAACCTGACCTTATTGCTAGGCTGATCAACTTGAGCAGTGGCTTACCAAGATGAGGGGATGTGCAATGAGGGCAGAGACCATGCCTATAAGCAATGCAAAAACAGTAGTCCAGGGCCAGCAGGTAGTGTGGAAGTTAAGGCTCTGGATCCCACATGTCTGACTCCGTAGCTCGAGTCCCAAATCAGGTGGCTTGAAAATCATACTGGACATGTGTGTGTGCACCCACAATTCAGGGAAGAGAATATGGTGTATCCATCATGTCAGGGGGTGATTTCTCACTTTCTCTCTTTGTCTCTGGCTAGCACACACACCCTGTAACAAAAAATAAAAAATAAAATAAATAAAATAAAAACAATAATTTTGTCTAACAAATCCCTTCAAAGAAAAAGTACTCCTCTCTTTGAGACAAACCAAGGTCCATTTCAGTGAGGAGTGGAGAAGCAGCTACCTGTCTCCAGGAACAGGGCCAGGAAGCAGGGAGGGCTACTCTGAATCGCTGGTCCCTGCTTATTCTGTAAGGGATCCACTTACAGTCAATGAACCCTAAGAACCTCCAGGAATTGCCCTAAAACCCCAACCAGCCCCCTAGGGAAGTAATCCACAGAGTTGGTCTTTTCCTTTTGGTCTATGTTTGAGGCCCACCTGCCACTGCTTTCTTCTAGGAGTAATTGCTGTGAGAAGAATTTCCCATTCCCAAAGGAAGCCTCTATTTTCTCTTTCTGAATGTCATGTAACCAAATGTTAAAGGTCAGTTGCATCAGTTCTCTTAAATGGCAATTAAGCTATTGTCTGAGCCAACCAGAGGCATCCGGAGTGCATCCTCAAACCTTGGGACCTGGGAGAGGCTGGAAAAAGAAGAATCAGAAGCGTGTTTCAGGAAACTGAAAGGAACACCCTGAACTGTAAACGCAGATGCAGATGCGTCAGCAGACAAAGGGGGTCATTTCCCCAAAGCCACAGTGAGGCAGTGTTGGGAGGGGGAGATATCAGACTTTGCTCATCACCTATAATCAGACTCTATCTCTTCCTTATCCTCTCCCTATCTTCCTCTCATCCTCTCCTTAAATTTCTCTCACCTTCTCTCATTCTGTTTTTTCCCTTTCTCTCTGCCTTTCTTTCATGGCTTGTCTTCATTTCTTCACCACCTCTCCCTGCCCACTGCCCCAGTCTCTTTTCCACATGGTCTCTATATTCTCATTTGGAGGGGCACTATTGAAGAGGTAGCCTGACAGACAAGTTAAATTTCAGCTACGCCACCTTCTTGGTTTGGAGTCTTGGGAAAAGTTCCCTGAGCTTGTTTTCCTCATGAAAATGAAGAAAACAATAGTTAACTTAAGGTATTGAATTTTTATAGAGTAATCAAACAAACAACATTTATACAATTTGAAACATAGAGCCTGACCCATGATGACACTTTATTGATGACAACTTATTTTTTCTTTTTTATGTTTGCTATAAGGTACATGCATTCAGTGGAGGGAGACATAGAGAGAAAGTGAGAGAGAGAGAGAGAGAGAGAGGGAAAGTGAGAAATCATACCCCATGGCTATGCTGCAACCTCTGCTCCATCCTCCTCTCAGGATTTTGGGCATGCATGTATATGCGGCTGGCATGATTTTCAAGCCACCAGATGTGGAACTAGATTCATCAAGTCAGCCATCTGGGATCCAGCACCTTAAACTCCGTGCCACGTGCAGGCCCAACAGCTTTCTTTCTTAAGGAGATTCAGGGAAGATGTAGAACAGTGCACCCAAACAACGTGCAATACAACTTCACTAAATCTCCATACAGGAGCCAGGGACATTTTCTCCATTTTATACTTAAGAAAACAATAGCACGAAGAAGTTAAGTACCTTAGAAGGGTAATCGTTTTAAGTCTGTTTTGGGGCTAGCTCCAAATGGCCTAGTAGTTGAGAGCCTAGTAATTGATGAAGCTGGAGTCCACATTGTCAACAGTGCAGTTCAAATCTCAGCCCGATGGCTTGCACAACACACTGGCTGCATGTGTGTGCATACCCAAAGTCCTGACAGGCTAGAGAAATGGAGATGAGAGGATTGGGTCATGACCACATCACACTGGGAGTGTTGTCCTCCCTCTCCCTCCCTGTACCTCTCCGATGAGCACATGAGACCCCTGGCAAATTTAAAAAAAAAAATCTATTTTAAAAATAAATTTCACCCATGGTATCAGCAGATGAGGTGTCTTGCTGAAATTTTAATGTATTCATCACCATTTTGTCTCTCCAATTTCTTTCCCCAAGCACCATTTCCCCAATTCCTAATATTACACAGTTTAAATGATAACGTATCCTTTCGACTGCTGTATAGTTTTTGAAGAAGCTGAAACTGAGCTTTCTCACTCCACATGAGAAAACTCAGGAAATGTTTGTGCTTACTGTCTGCTCTTCCCTCCTCGTCTGTCTTCTCTAGGTTAATTCAACCACCGCCTTCTTTTTCAGAGACTTGGTGAACAAGCCCTGCGTCCTCTTCATGGTTTCTACTCTAGTCCCACAAGCTTCTCTGATGTTTAGGATCAAAATGCCCTTTGTTTTGGAGTTGAGGTCTTCCCTAGAAAAAAAAAAAAAAAGAAAGAAATAACACTTGGTATTTTGCTTTTTAATTTTTTATTGATTATATTTTGCAATGTTTATATTGTTGCACAACCAATGGAAGCATTAGTCACAATTTACGTAGCTGACTTCATGTAACTGAATTCGATGGTGTTTACAACTGACAAGTACATTCTCCCAGAAGTTGGAGAGATGCACTGTTCACTATGACACACTCAACCTCTTCTGTGTTCTTTTCCTTTGTAGCCCAAACCATGATGTGTAATTGTGTTTGTTTTATGTTTAATGTTCATCTCCTCTCTCAGGGCTCAAAGGCTCCAAGAGACAGAGAAAACATTTATTTATTTCATCCAGATTGTGTTATGTACCCAGCAGCTTACATTTTATCACCTTGTAGTTTCAACTCTAGCTCTGCATTAAATCATCAAAGGAGTTAACAACAACAACAAAGTAACAAAACCTTATGGATGCTCACGCAGACATTCTGAGTCAATTGGACTAGGTGGTACCTGGATATCTTTGATTGTAAAAATCCTGCAAGTGATTCTTGATCAAAGAGAAGCACTGATTCTAAGCATGATGGCTTGCTGCTCAGTTCATGTTTCCTACCTGCCTGTTCTCATAGGTGCCAGCTCTGTTCCTATATTGCTGGCTGGGCCCATTCCCTCATGCGCCTGTGTTGGCCTGACATGTTCCTGCGGCCCACCCTAACACATTCCTCCTTTGCTTCAAATGACTGTTTATGACTTGCTACCTCCAAAACATGGCTCCCAATGAAAACTGTCCAGACTCTACACCTCCTGTGTAATTCAGAACCCAGCCCTCCTCCTTAAAATTCTTTCACGCTATTTTCCACAAGCATGTGCTTCTGTTGGCAGTGCCATAAGTGTGAATGATCTTGACCGGAACCCCTTGAACTTTGTTGTAACCCAGATGCTAAGGTGGCAGGAACTGCCTCCATCCCACAATTTGAACTATGTAACCTGCAAGTGGGACAAGAGAGGGTTCTGGTCAAACATAAGCAGGAGACATGGACAGAGAGAGGGCATGAAGTCAGAGTGAGCATTTGAATCTTTGGCACACTAAAGACTCCAGAGGAGCTGGAAAGGTTGAGCATGGAAAAGGGAAGGGTTTTCATGGCCTTTTCCTGGCATCAAGCATTTGAAAAACCAGCCTATGGAAGATTAGACCTGTGCCCTGCACCCCAAAAGACACACCCAATAAAAGAGTGGAAGCTGTCCAGGGCAAATTCAGCTCAATATAAGGAAAGATATTCTAATTGTCAGAGCTGTCCTGGTAGGCAGGCCAGTGAGGATTTACTAGCATTAGTCATTTTCTTACCAATCTCTTGGTGTTTTCCTTATTCTTGTACCACCTGTGCTATTATTAATAGTCAGAAACCGATTCTGTGGGGTGAAAAGGCAGGTCTAGGGCAGAGCACCCAAATCAGCCTCCTTGGTCCTCAGTTACACTTTGGGTTCAGCTCTGTTTTCCCATTTCACAACGTGGAAAGCTGTAGCCTGGGATATGCACCTTTCTCTCCACTATCTCTTCCTTTTCCTCTGTCTCTCCCAAGACCTATTTCCTTCCTGTATGCTCTGCCCCTAAGTCCACACATTTTCCTGTGATCTCTGTGTGAGTGTGTGTGTGTGTTGGGGCGAAGGCAGGGTATGTATATGCATGTGCACATGTGTGGGTGGGTGTATATTTGACATATGTGGTGCGTATATATGTGGTGTGGTGTGTATGTATCATGTGTGGTATGTGCACGTGTGTTTGTGTGTATGTGTGTGCATGGCATATAAGCAAGTGTGTGTAGTGTGTGTGTGGTGTGTTGCATGTTGTTTGTAAGGTGTATGTGTGTGTGGTGTATGTAGTATGTGTGTCTTATATGTGTGGTATTATGTGTGTATGGTATGTGGTATATGCATGATATGTGTGAGTATATACATGTGTGGTATGTGGTGTGTGGGAGCTGTGTGTTGGAGGGTCATGAGTGAGAAGTATGTGTGTAGACTGTGTGTGGTGTGTGTGGTATTTGTTATGTGTATGTGGGTGATATGTTTGGACGGTGTGTGTGGTCTGTGTGTAGTATGATGTGGTGTGTGCGGTATATTATGTGTGTGGTACGTGGTGTAGGGTGTGTGGAAGGGTGAGTGGATAGTGTATAAGACAGGTTCACAGGCTTAATTAGAGACAAATTTCCAGTCAGAATTTACTTCTCTGACTCCCAATCCAGTGCCTTATTTTGATATTTCTTTCTTTTAAAAATTATTTTGTTTATATTTATTTGTTTATTTACTTTTGACCAGGGAAGGTCACAGTGAGAGAGATAGAGGGAAAGTGAGAAAGTAACTTGCCAGCTCTGGGACTCAAGCCTTGGTTAGCCATGTGGGAGTCCAGCGCCCATAACCACCACACCACCTGCTGGCCTCTTGTTTTGATATTCTTATCCCTGTGGTCTCAGCCATAGGGAATATAAAACACTCCTGCTCATCTTCAGCCTGAAGTCACAAATGCAACCAGGAGTAAATTACTACCACCTGCCCTAAGGAGATGTGAGTACTGACCCATAGCGATTAAAAGGACAGGATCTGCAGAAAACGCCCTTTAGCCACTGGGGGGGCTGCAGTTTCAGATGTCACCTCCTCAGGATCCTCTTCCCAGCTCCTCCAGAAGTCTCTTTCTGCTTATAACCCTGGTCCAGGATTCCCTTTCCTGGGCCATTCCACAGCAGCAGCAGCCCAGCCCCCTTTGACTTTTGTCCTCTCTCCTTTCTGAAGGCCTTCAGCTCTTCAATGGCTGTCAAGATTTCACTTTGATCTGTTCCCTGGGAACCAGAATGGCTTAATCTCTTCAAGAGAAGAGTTAACAAGTGTGCCGTTTACTTAATAACAATTAACTCCTGACAGTTGTTTAACCTGAACATGAGGCCATGTCACTGGAGGCTACCCCAATTAGGAAATAGGCTTTAAGACATTATCAGGGGTCGGGATGGAGAGCAATTTGCTCTCACTTTTATTTCGGGTTAATGATCACTCAACTCCATGACCAAGGAAGTCGGCCAACCTCAGGTCTCCTTCCAAACTTTCTCCCAACCAGCACTCATTTTGCCATCTTCCTCTCTCTGGAATCTATGATTTTATATTGTGTTTTCCTGAAAAACAAAACAAAACAAAAACAAAACCTCTGCATTTATTTATTGATAAATATATATATATTTTTATATATTTATATATATTTCCCTTATGTAACCAATGCACATAGAACTATGAGTACAAATGCAGAAGCCTTCCCCAGTTTGGAATCTGCATTATCAACCAGGTTTACTTGGAAAGGCAATTATAGAGAAGTGGTCCAGTAGTTGTTCAGAACATGTACCTTAGAAAAAACTATCACCTAATGCCATTCCTGGACTTCATGGGTGTATATAGAAAAGTTAAAGCCAAAAAACTACTCAATACACAAATGCTAGGACTTCCTTACTGTTAGTAGCTTAAAGATGCTCATGACAGTCTTTGTGAACTTGAAGCTAAGGGACTCTAACTTGCGGCTGTTGAAGGACACTGAGGACTGTCAGTTGGGAGAAAGTGAGCTGAAACAGCAAGAGGCTCAATCAAGGGGGCCATCCTTGTGTGTGTCAGAAACAGACCCATCTGCTCAGTAGCTCATCAAGAATTAAGCACCAGGTCTCACGGTGGACAAGGAGACCTAGACAAGGTCTTGGTCTACGACCAAGAGGAGAGGTAGAAGATGAAGGCTCATGGTCTGCCTTCAGCCCACAACTTAAGTGTGGAGATTTCACACAAAAGTCTGGATTTTTGGCTTTGTTTAAAAATTCTTGAAGAGTTCATTCCCTAGAGCCAACACTCACACTCACACTCTCAAATAAAGCTCTCTTTTTAGCAGGGGCATGGACCCATTGATCTGCCTCTGTTCTCACTCCTGACTCTCAGACCTGGCTGGCTTCTTTCCTGTTTGTGATTTATCTGACCTGTAAGGGAGTCTAAGGACCTCAGGCCTATTAGATGAAGGTGTTGAGGATATTCACACAGAAGGAAAGAGCACCAGAAAGCTATGAAAATCTGAGGCGTACTGGAAATCTAACTTTGTTGATGTAAGAGGAATTAAAGTTAAATGCTAAGAAACCATTTCCTTCAGCCAGAATTATGAAAGCATATGACGTAGGATCAGAGGAAATTTACTGAAGCCTTCTTCCCTAAAAATTCTTCTGAATGGGGAGGCCAGCTGTCTGACGTGATTGCTGTGAAGTCTTGCCCTGAGGCAAGAATGATTTCTTCTAGTTTCTTTCAGCCATAGATTTTTTATTTTATGAGAAATGTTGAACCATGCAAATAAAAGTTTGTTTTGACTTCTTTTTTAAAAAATATTTTGTAAAATAACTTTCCCTTCCTGACTCTTTACACATTCTTCTGCATTGTGTCCAGCTGAAGATTTAATTTTTCTATAAAGTGTAGTCAGTGTTGCATTGTGAGAAAAAGGGAGAACTAGAGGATGAAAATGAAACAGAGAATGGGGTTGTGACCAAAATGTTTTCATGGATAGACACTGAGTAGCATGAGAGACATTACTCTTCCTAGAGAAATCTCTCTCTCTTGGACAAAGACAGTTGTGTTTCAATGCGAGTGGATACATAGTCATTGAAAAAAAGTGAGTTAATTTAGGGAAGCAATATGTGCTGACTTAGCAGTCAAGTCACTCAAGATAGGGCTATAATATATTTAACATGAAAGCTGGCCAGAGTCAGGATGGAAAAGAGAAGGTTAGAGAGATAGGGGAGGCACAGAGCAGAGAAAGGTGTTTACAGACTTCATAATGGGGTGAGCTTTGTGACTGATGGGATAAGCTAAGGGAGGTTATGGGAGTAGGTTCCTAGGACATGTAATGGAGGATCAATGTCAGTGCAAGGTCTTCAGTCTCTTTTGGGATAAGATTAGGGTTTTCATACAACAATACACTAAAAAATAAATAGAAAACAGAGTATAAGTATGTCCATGTGGGCAGGCAGCACTGGAATAGGCCTTGTTCTAGGCTAAATGCCTCCACGGTTTTGTCTCACTGAGATGTTTAAAACTAGCTTGAGTAGCTGCAACTGGACATTTTGATCTATAAATGTACAGTCTCTCCTTGTGGTTCTTTTTTTTCCTTCTTAGTTTAAACAAATGGTTCCAGAGTAACATGACTAGCCCAATAAGCAGAGAAAGCACTTGTCAAGAGTATCAGCAGCGGGACCAGCAGTTAGTGTAATGGCTATGTTGCTGGACTCCCACGTAGTCGACCGTGGTTCGCGTCCTGGACCTGGTGGCTTAAAACTCACGCCGGGCGTGTGTGCGTGCATGCCCAAGAGCCCAAGTGGAGAATGTAGGAGAAGGGATTGCGGTGTGGCCATCCCCCCTGGGGGGTGATTTCTCTCTTTCTGTCTCTCTGTCTCTGTCTGGCGAGCGCACACCCCATATAGCAAAAACCTTTCCAAAAAGAAAAAAAAAAGAGTATCAGTAGCAAAATCCAGCCATCAAATGCAGACAGAGAGAGGCAGGATGAACCCAAAGAGAAAAAAAAAAAAATTCAAAACTTGCTATATGCTTTTCAGGGTTTAGGACCTTTCTAAGAATTCATCTAGCGCCAATGCCTTCTGGGCTGGCAGAGGCAGTTGAATGAGACTAAACTGAAAGAAGGAGAATCTCAACATGGGGCTTCACAACTGAGTAGGCAGGATCCTGAACATTTTCCTGGAGCCTTGGAAGGCAATATTCCTTTAGAAAGTCCATTTGTTGTATAGTTGCTGAAGAGGGATCCCGGAGTTTGGGCTAATACACCTAAGTTGCATTTCTATTAAAAGACAATGCTGCCTTTTTATTTGTGAAGAGACCATCTCTGCCGTAACATAAGGCTATAGATCTTTAATCTTGTGAAATACACTGAAATACCATTCTTCTACAGTTTGAGGCTTTGGCAGGTCAAAAGCTGAAAAGACCTAAGATTCTAGATACTGCAGGTCTCCATCCAGGAGATGAAATCCAAAACTTGAAAAACTGCTCTGAATTCTGGACAGGAACACATAAAAGTAGGGTGTTCAAGACCAGGAGCTCTTTTTAAATTAAAAACAAATTTTTTTTTTGAGGAGCAGTACTTTTTCTTAATTTTTTAAATGAGTTCTTATTTTTATTCCATCATTGAACATCTCTATAGCACACAACACATTGTATTAGGCTAGGAGCTTTTGACTTTTAACTTCCTGTAGACTGAAGTAGGAAACAGGTATGAGGGGCCTAAGAGTTCAGGGACCGAATGATTCCAGACTTCTCCACTCTCTAACTCAGCAGCCCTGTGTGTCCTAGGAATTATGGTAGGTATTGGAATACAAGTTACCCTGGTAGAACTGGAAAATAAGTTATCACCTTTTCTAGCATAATCTTTAGGAAATAGACTCAGAAAATGGGAGTCCTATGCAGAGTTGTTATAAGCTGAGTCACTCCAGGCAGGTAACTTGACTTCCTTGAACCTAATGTTATCAGTAGTAGAAAGGGACTGGAATGGGTGATCTAAGCAACCTTTGGATGACAGTATTTTATAATCCTGTGTTCTGTGACTCCTTTCTTCTTTGGAGGATTCTTCAATTATCATTTTTAATGACTATTGCCTTTGTTTATATTAATAATAGCATTTTATTATTATTCGTATGATCAGTCTGACTGGAATAGACAACTAAAACAAGGACAGTAGACAGGCATGTTATAACCAGTAATTGTTGAAACAAAAATTCAACAGGACTAGAGCAGTGATCACTAAATATTCCTACTCTCTGCCTTCTGCCCCCACTTCCTGACCCTTAGAAGGCTCATTTTCAAGGCTCAGCTTTTTTCTCCTGGATTAGCAGTAGTCTGGGATGACTCTGGACTGCAAGAGAAGGGAGTCTTGACTTTGTCATTTTGGGGAAAAGGGTTATATGTCCTATTTCTGCTCAGGGGAGGTAACAACTCATTTAAAATTTTATATT
Organism: Tupaia belangeri chinensis; assembly: GCF_000334495.1. Lineage (NCBI taxonomy): Eukaryota > Metazoa > Chordata > Mammalia > Scandentia > Tupaiidae > Tupaia > Tupaia belangeri. The sequence continues at coordinate 1,597,293 of NW_006160055.1, read as the reverse complement.
TGCATGCTGATTTAGAAGGATTTTGAAGAGTATAGAGTAGTGTTAAGAAGAGTGCAAGATCTAGAGCCAACAGGTGGCACAGACATTAAGATGGCTGGATCCCACATGACCAATTCTGTAGTTCAAGTCCTCAGATGAAGGCTTGAAAAATTGCTTTGGGCACGTGTGAGTCTGTACCCAAAATCTCAAGAGGAGAATGGAGGAAAAGGAAAGGTGGCATGGTCGTCCCCTATGTGGGTGGGGGGAGGTGATTTCTCACTTTCTATCTCTTCCTTTCTTGTGTCTCTAGTGAGTAAACAAATTTTTAAAAAGAACAACAACAACACAAGCTCTAGAACCAGAATGTCGAATTTCACTGTTATAAATTCTAACATAATTATGAGCTATATATCCTTAGAGAAGTTACTGAGTTCACTCTCATTTTTTTTTTCATCTCTGTGGTAGAGTTCATCCTTGGTCCTACTTCACAGGCTTGTGTCAAGGCTGAGTAAACTAATGTGTGTTACTGGAAGGCCTGGTTCACAGCTCTTGTGATTATCTTCTTACTCTCTTTCTTATACTGGAATATACTAGAGAGAGAGAGACAGAGAGAAAAGAAATGGCTTGACCTGTGGTGGCAAGGTGGATGAATGTTTAGTTCTGATTCACTGCTGGCCTTGAGGGTCATGCTCCCTCCCTAGGATTCCCACAACTTATTCCAAATGATCTTTCTAAGTATATATCTCCTAGTCCCAGCAAAATCCACTGTCAGCGTGCTGGCCTTCCCTGTGTTTCCTGCACACACCCAGCACTCTGCCTCCCCATCTCTACCCTGAGATTTCCTTCCTTCCTTTCTCTACTATGTTCAGGGAACACATCCAAGCCAACTTTCTTCTGTGGACATTTCCCAGACCCATCTAACACACAGCCTCCTCTAATTACCCTTGCTCTTTATGGATGGTACTTTAGAAATTGTCACATTTGACCTCATAGCATGAGTCATCTGTGCATGGCAAATGCCTCCTTGTCCCTGCTAACAAGAGATTCATGGAGCTTAACACGTATTGACTTCCACGGTCTTACTGGCAACCTCTCTCTTGAACTCCAAAGACTCAGCAACTTACTTTCATTCTCTGCACCATCTGCTGAAAAATGAATTGGGTGGTGGTGAAGCCCACTGCTATACCCTCTTTCTCACAGTGAACACTGCCCGGCTCACTGCCTCCGGTGTGCTCAGATACTACAGCCCCAAATGTTGTCGTTCATTTTCCTATGAAAATCCAGCCACACTATTGGATTGAATGCTCAAATGGTAACCCAGCCCCAATTAAGAGCAAACTAGGGATCTCTACGATTCTAAGACAGCACATTTCTTACAACTTCTTATAAGAAACCATGAAAGATAGAGTTGAGATTTAACAAGTTCCCTCAGTACACAGTTACGGGCTGACTCTTTTCAAGGAAGTAGATTAGAGAGCAAGTACTAAGTTTTTGTCTTAACTACTATTTTTCAATTGTACAGGACATGTTTCAAATGCTTCTGCTTATAATTATATGCCTATCATGACCTCTCTCACAATGTTTTGCAGTTCTTAATCTGTTCTTCACTCATGTAAATATCTGCACATACTTTAATTGTGTAAGAAATTATAACAGTAAGGAAGGGCAGTTTGCATAAATAGATTTATTTTAGTATATCAAATATATGATAATTTTTAAAAAGCAGTGAATTGGTGGGTGGACTCAGAGCGGAAGGTGGGAGTACTCTGATGGCCACTCATGTATTTTACTCCCCAGTATCCCTGGCTGATTGGTGCTCTTGGTGAGTCCCTTGATTACTTTAGTAACTTATTCCCTCATCACTTAAATGAGGTCAGTGATATCTACCCTCCTCATTTCCCAAAGCAACTATAAAAATAAAATGAAATAGGCTATAAAGTATAAAGCACCGGACAGAATATAAATCTCAAATGTGATTTAAAATTGATATATATAAAATATCATGACTTCATCTTGCATGACCACTCTGCAGAGGAAATCTGAGACACCAGTTCTAGGACCCCTATTTCTCTTCAGTCCTTGAGCTGCCCACCTGCATTGCTTCCTTCTGTTCTCTCCCTGACACAGGTTCATGACCTGCCACCACTGTGTAATATTATTTATCTTGTTTCACATTCTTCGCTCTGTGTGTGCAAATATTTCTATTTGATTTGAGGGCTCTGACCCTCACCATTTTGCTTTCTCATTCCCTGTCCTTACTCATTCTTTGGAAAGACTTTGCCCATGAACCTAGGTTCTACTACCCTTCCTAACTTTTTTTCTTTATGGGCTGGCTGATTCCATTTCCTCTACATGTTTCTCTTCCTCAACATGTGCTTGTTATCTCAGCTGCTTGGGATATTTGTGTTACTTGTCCATCAAAGTCCTGGCTCCACCTGGCTCCCTTCCTCTCCCACACTGACCAGAGCTCACATTTTATCTTGAGGGTGACAGGTCTCAGTCAAAACTCAGCAGGGTGAGTCTGCAGGCTCCACATTATAGCTGGGATCCTGCCTCTTCTTCCCTGGGTCTTGATCTTGGGGATACCAACAGGAAGCAAGGGGCCATGCTATGGATTTTACTCCATTTTCTTCTCAAAATAATTTCTAGGTTTTCCACTGGTAAGTAAGGCCTGTCCAGAGGTTCAGGTAAAAGTAGACATACAGGCATTTGGCTAGGCGATGACTGCAGGGGAAAGGGTGTCATGGAGATAATATTAAAGCTGTCTATTCAAATGGAATGGATAATTGACCTTGGGTCAACATGGCAAGATGGTTCAGAGTGTGAATCCTAAAGTTAGTTCTTCTGGAACATGTGATCAAACTATGTCTACTAACTGAGGAAATTACTTATCCTCTCTAAGCTTCTTCCTATGGAAGATGGGAATAATACTATATCCATCAATCAAGGTTGTTTTGAAGATCAAATGGAAAATATATTGAGTGTTTATCATTGTGTCTTGTATACAATAAAGGTTCATAGCTCATTTTTATTGGCACTAACACAGTGTCAATGACACCTCCTATCTTCATCATCTCCTTTAAAAATAAAACTCATAGGGCCTGCTGGTGGTATAGTGCTTAAGGTGCTGGGTTCCCATGTGGATGAGTATGGTTTGAGTCCTGGAACTGGTAGCTTGAAACTCATTCTGAGCATGTGTGCATGCATGCCTAAAATCCTGAGAGGAGAATGGAGAAGGAATAGCTTCATGGCCATCCCTCCTGGGAGGGGGGGTTATTTATCACTTTCTGTCTCTCTGGTGAGCACATTCACTCTATAGCAAAAGTCTCTCTCAAAAGAAAAATGAAATCGATAAAAATGTATATTACTAATCACTAAATCCATCAGTACAAAGGAGTAGAAACATGAAGAAAAAGTGAGGAGAGAGATGGGAGAAGAATACATATAAGAGACTAAAACTTAAAAAGAGGGGAGAAGAGAGACATAAATCACAGAGAGAGAGAGAGAGAGAGAGAGAGGGCAAGGTTAAGAGCACACATACTTTAAGACCAGAGATTATTTTCCAAAAAGAAGTCATATCTCTGCGGTTACTCAAAGATCACTTGGCTCCTGGAAATCTTGAAATATTTGCCAGTGGGAGAGGCTGAGAGATGTGTGTCAGAGAGCAAATGGATTTTACCACCCAAGATATCTGTACCAACTTAGATGAGATTACATGGAAAAAAAGAAGGAAGGTGGGGACAGAGGGAAGGAAATATTTCTCAGAGTGAGATTGAGTGGTTGACTGGAATTTAACCATGAGACCTGGTGCATTAGCAAGTCTGCAAACAATCCATATAGCTTCCCCCTACCTTTCAAGCTCCTTCTGAAAGAAAAACAGAATCCAGCTATACACACTTTTCAGAAGAGTCTATTTCAAGTGAACAGTTCTCCTTTGCAACTCTTTAGCTACTTTCTTCCACCCAGAATCTCAGGACTGGTTGCAGGTACAGGCTGGAAAAGAAACTTCTGACCAAGGATAAGTAGGAGCAGAGTGTCCTGAGGGTTATATCCCTGGTCCAGGCTTCATTCTCTGCCATGGATGTGACTCCAGGGCTAGAACTTCAGACTTTCTTCAGTACATAGATGGAGGAATCAGGAAATGACATGACTCAAAGCAGGACATGTGTGGATGAAAACCTCCATTTCTAATTTATGAAGCCCAAGATATCTTTATGATAAAAAGAGCTTCTTTTGGCAGTAAGGGTCATAAGAAACTCTATAGACATCAGCAGTTCCAGGCCTTCGATCATGACAGTGTCACTAGACACAATGTAGGCTCAACCATCTGAGAAGACACTTTCCTCCTCCCAAATTATTATTTCTTTCATTCATAAGCATCTTGTAAACCAAAAATGTTTAGAACTAAGAATAGAACATTGAGATAATAAACTTATATTATTAATTTTTTTGAATTTATAAATATGAACATTTTTGGTATTTTATCTTCCTATTTTATTTAAGAGAATTTTATCTATTAGAACTGCAGCTCAATCTTGTAACTCCAACTACCATTCGAATGGTTAATTTAGACATACATTTAGGTTAGAATCTGTTAACATTAAAATAAAATAATTACAAAAGCTTAAGAATGACTAATTTATTAGATTTATAGGAATAATTTGAGTATTAAGCAAAATGATGAGGTCAAAGTTCTTTTCAGTGAAATAAAATATATGGAATTTATTTATTTGCCATAGGGCTCAAGCACTTGACAGAAAAACAGAAATAATGAGATGGAAAGTGAGAAATTACCCCCAGTAGGAATGGGACACTGAAATATCTTTTCCTCCATTTCTTTCCTGAGATTGTGGGCACACAAGCACATACTCCCATTGTGATTTTCAAGCTGCTGGCTCTGGGACTTGAATCTCAGTTGGTCATGTGGGTGTCCAGCACCTTATCTACTATGTCCCCGGCTGCCCCCCAAATATACGAATGAGACTGGTGGCTTGAAATTCATTCTGAGCATGTGTGCATGCATGCCTAAAATCCTGAGAGGAGAATGGAGAATGTTTTCTGTAGTAAGCTTCTGATGGGAAAGAAGTACTATTAAAAGATCCCCAAAGAAGTAACAATTAAACCACTATGTCCATATTCAGAATGATAAGATTTATAGGTTGGAAATAGCAGAGTACTAGAATAAAGGAATTTTAGATTTCTGGATATAAAACATTTATTAATAGTATATCTCTTTATAATGATTTAAAGTGACCTCTGATAATATTTTTGGCTCACAAAATCTACTTGTAAAACATAAAAGACATTGTATTAAAAACTCTTTTGATCATGATGATTGTTGATGTTATTGGCTTTCTAGTAGTGGGTAAAAACATCAAAGATATACTAAGAATGCAGAAGACAGGTACCAAGCATAGTTTTAAAAGACACATAATTAATTTGACCAAAAATTGGCTAAGAGTTGGCATAGTGTTTTGATAATGCAGTGATTTTTTAAAATAAATATTTTGCATATAATCACAAATAATATTCTAAATCCTTTTCTTCTTCTTTTCTTTCTTTTGATTGAGATAGTCTGTAATAGAGTAGCTTCTTGTGTTCATCATCAAGGAATTGTATTGTATGTTAGGGCAACAAAGTGTGGCCCATAAAGATGCATAAGGTCCACTTTTTTGGAGGGAATGATTTTTTGCTTGGGGCCAGTGTGCTCACTGGAGATGCAGACAGAGGGCAGGAAATTACTCCCTGGGGGGAATGGCCATGCTATACTATCTTGCCTGTCATGGCTACCACCTACCTGTTATTTCTGCCTCCATTCCTTACCTCCTCACTCACTTCTCTATCCTGTAACCAGAGTATTATTTCTTAGGTGCAAATAAGATCACATTTCTTGACTTAGAATTCATGATGCATACATTGCTTGGAGTTCTTCCCAATCTAGCCCCTACCTTGTCTCTAACTTGACTCTTCTCTAATCTTTCCAGTATGTTTGTCATCTTCTAATCATCCCCAATCATTGCAGTTCCCCAAATAGGTCAGACAACTTCTTTTCTCAATATTTGTTTTCAAAACTCTCTCTGCCTGGTATTTCTGTTCCACTATGTCCATCTGGTAGACCATCAGACCTAGCAAAGTCTTTGAAAAGTTCTCTAAGGATTTCCATATCCTCAAGTCCACAGGTTAACTTAATCTTTCACTGTCTCTTTCTCATCTTCTCTCTCTTTCTTTTTCTGTCACAGACCCTCATAGCCTGTGTAGACATTACATCCTGTCACACTTGAATGCATATGTAGAAATCAGAGGTTTTTCACATTTCTCCTAGATATTAAGAACCTTGGAGGGTCTTATTTATTGGGGTAGCCACAGTAACTAGCACCATGTTGAGGATATAATAGCCAATTCCTTTTTAATAAAAGGAAGAAAGTGAGAAGTGAATGAATACAAGTAATTTATCAGAATTAGTGTTTTCTGTCTTTGTGGGGTTTGCTATGAGGCATATGTGTTCACCAGAGAGAAAGAGAGGGAAAGCAACAAATCACCCCCCCAGTGGGGATGGCCATATCACAATTCTCTGTTCACCAGTCTCCTCTCAGAAAATCTCATGATTTTCACGTTACTGGGTCCAAGACTCAAACCATGCAGCCAGCCATGTGAGATCTAGCTCCTTCACTTCCATGCCAACTGCTGGCCTGAATTTACTTTTTCTTCACAGAGAAGAAGCTGCTTTCCAGAACTAATATAAAAAGAGGGTAGTCCTGAGGCCTAGCTCAGAGAAAATCAGAATGCCAGGCAAACTGACTCTGACAATGATATTGAATCTTTTTTTTTTTTTTTGGAGAGGTTTTTGCTATAGGGCACGTGCGCTCACCAGACAGACAGAGACAGAGAGACAGAAAGCGAGAAATAACCCCCCAGAGGGGATGGTCACGCTGCAATCCCTTCTCCTCCATTCTCCTCTCGGGATCTTGGGCACGCACGCACACGCGCCCTGCGTGAGTTTTAAGCCACCAGGTCCAGGACGCGAACCACGGTCGGCTACGTGGGAGTCCAGCGACATAGCCATTATGCTAACTGCTGGTTCCCTAATATTGAATCTTTAAGAGTTACATGACAGGATTTAGAATGACAAGGAGGAAAATCTGTAATAGCATGACAGTAACTTTCTTTGTGATAACAGAATGCCACTGTGGTGCCCATGAGAATGTGTCTCATAGTTCTCCTGCTACAGGGAGCTTAAATGACTGAGAACCTCAGATGCCATACTCTAAAATTCACTATTGTGTTTGCTTTAAGGCCATGCTCTTACAGGCTACTCCCCAATAATGACTTCATCACGGTGAAGCTACTAAGGCAGATTCATTTCTAAGAGTCATGAAACTACTCTGTCAGTTCATTTTGGCTCTATCACTCCCAGCTGACTTTGCCAAACCTTCTTTACACTTCAGGGAAATTTAGGATACTTCAACCCAACACTCTCTCCTTCTCTCCTTCACTCAGGATTAGATTTGCTTTATGGCCTGAAAGTTCTCCCAGTCTTCTTACCAATATCCTTTCACAGAGGCATTTTTCTTAATAAAATTCTTACTCATTTAATCCCATCTTGGCTTCTGATCATTACAAGATCCAGACCAAGAAAGCAGGGTACTGCAAAGACATTTTTTGCTTTTGTGAGTTAATATTTATCAATGACAGATCATATTAGTTTGATTTGGCTATGGTAAGGAGAAATAAGGAAAGAAGCTTTTGTTTTTACTTTGAACAAAGTTTTTAACAGAGGGAGAACTGGAGAACAGCAGGATAGTGTCAGCAAAAATTACTGAGGTAGTCGTTAAGTGGAAGGGATACAGGAGGACAATATTGGGACTTACTGATGCCCTTCACCTGAAGAATTTTCTTGGAGGGCTCATTCTTCTTCAGCCTGTGCAAGCCCATGTTCTTCAACCATTATACACATGAGCATGCACATGCATACGCACACACACAAGTACACAAATGCAGACCTCATATCATTCATGGCTCAATATGAAAAGTATAATCAAGGGAGAGTTTAAGGAATCAGTTATTTATGGAAACAGGGCCACAATTAAGGAAAGTGACAAAGGGATGGAGCAATATCCTCCAGGTTAATCTCATACCCACGAGTCATGAAGAAGCAAGTGGAGGGACCAGCAGTTAGAGTAATGACTATGTCACTGAATTCCTATGTAGTCGACCATAGTTCAAATCCTGGACCCAGTAGCTTAAATTCACTCTGGGCACATGTGCATGCATGCCCAAGATTCCAAGAGGAGAATGGAGGAGAAGGGATCGCGGCATGGTCATCCCCCCCAGGGGTGATTTCTTGCTTTCTGTCTCTCTGTCTCTCTGGTGAGTGCACGCGCCCTATAGCAAAGACCTCTCCAAAAAAAGAACAAGAAAAAAAAAGAAACATTTGAAAAATGTTGAGGTTTACAGAAATTATTCAAGTAGAAAACATGAGAATACTGCTAACTTTGGGAAGCGTGTTTATAAGGAAAACACTGTAATCATAGTAGAGTACGTCACCTAGTTCCGCAGAAAGTGATGACTGCATCATTATAATATAAACACTGATAGAAGTACAAATGGTGGAATACTTAAGGCTGAAGGACTATGTACAGAGGGAAAGTCTGAGAGTTACGTTTACACTGACAACTACTAAGAGAGAAGGAATGTGCAATACAAATCACATTCGTGGCCATGAAGAAATTCAACGTATGGGGACCAGCAGATGGCAAAAAAAAAAAAAAAAAAAAAAAGCAGTCTTAGAGGAGTTGTGCTCTTTAGTGGAGGAGCACAGGATTAAATACTTCAGCATCACACATCACTTTTCTCTCTTTTCCCCATTTCCTGTTGGTGATTTTTTTATTGGCAAAGTCCAATCAAAAGTCAGCAAGCATGAGATGACTAGTGCTTCCATACATTTGAGAATATGTAAAGCAGGATAGAAAAGAATGGGCATGTACATGGAGGGCAAATAGCAGGTATGAGATCTCACACACACTAATTAGATGGCATGCTCAGAAAGCACAAAGAAAAACAACAAACAGGAGTTTGCCCTAAGTTGCTGTTCTATCTACCACAGCTTTTCACATGTCTAGTCTCAATTATTTGTTAACCTCTGCCTAAAGGACTTATACATGACACTTTATCAGGGAGGTAAAAATGCATAAATTTAATATCACTCTCTGGGTTGACCTTCTACTGTTTGGATTGATGCACTTACTATATCAAATCCTATTCTCTGAATTGGCTCTCTGAATTAGCTGAATTTTTGATTGATCCCCACTCTGGGTTGACTCCACTATAGTTTAATTCCACTTTTTAAGTTGACCTGATCTGAATTGACAACCCTCCCCCCCAGCCCCCAGCTTTCTGGTAGATCTCACTTTCAGGGTTGATCCCAACTTTGGGCAAAACCTACTCTCTGGGTTGGATGCCCCTCTAGGTTGAATCCACTTTGGGTTGAACTGCCCTCCATTCTGAGTTGACCTCATTCTGGGCTTTGTTCTGAGTTGACATCCCACTCTGATTTGACTCCCATTATAAATGGACTTAACTCTCTAGGATGATCTTCCTCTCTGTGTTGATGTGTTGACCCCATCTTTTGACCAGTTACAGCACCACACTCACCTCCTGTCCTAGAGCAGAGTCAGACATTATTACCTGTGGCTGAGTAAGGCACAAGGTCCAGTGGGTCTGAAAGGAGAAAACATGATTAACAGCTCCTTCTAGAATATTTCTAAGACCAGTCTTCTGGCTTTTCTAGTATTGCTCAATAGTTCACTTGCAATGGCTTAGGTGGAAAATACCATCCAGCCTGATAGATATCAGCTTTTTCACCCATATGCAGTAGCAGCAAAGCTAAAAATAATAGACCTTTAAGGTGAGCTGGGAGAATACAATTTACTGAGACCTGAGTCCATAGCAAGATTTCACCTCAGGTAGAATCTACAGCTTCAATCAGGACAAGTAGAGCTGGAGGGAACAGACTTTAATGAACGATGTAAAGCGAGTTCTCTCACACAAAGATTTCACTGAGTGCACTTGATGGAGTAGGCTCTAGAAGGTGAGTGTCCTGGGAAAGCATTCATCATTTACTGGGAGAGTTGCAGGTCCTATAGTGTGTTCCTACATAGATATGGCCTCTTCTAGCCAGGCTCTTTGAACTTTGATTCAGACAACATCTCACTTTTATAAGTTATATTATTTCCCTTGTATGCCTAGCCCTCACTTGGGGTTGTGTTCTCAAATTGTGTAGCACATTAGAATCATCTAGGAAGCTATTAAAAATCCCAGTGCATTCCAGCCTCTGCAGTATACCCAGTGGATTACCGGATTGTGTACATTCCAACGTCAGTTTGAGTTCCTGGCCTGGCCAGGTTAAAAACACACTGGGAACACACGTGTCCAGGATCCTGGTGCCTTCAGGACTGATGGGAAGGAATCATGGCATGACTGAGCCCTATTGAGGATACTTGCTCCCTCTCTCATGTGTGCATGTACTCTATCATGAATTAAAACAAATTTAAAAATTCCAGTGGCTGAGTTGTGCTCTAGACTAATTAAATCAGAGTCCTTGGGGTAGGGCCAAAGCTTCAGTAATTTTATAAAGTTTTCCAGATGATTCCAGTGTGTCCCCATGATATGAGGCACTTATTTAGGACCTCTGATTTTGAGATTTCCCAAGGTCTTCCTATCGTACCTCAGATCCACCACAACTAAGTTTCTATTCTCTGAGAGTCTCTATAAATAATTTACCACGTGATTAGGCTTTTCATCCCACATAAAGTCCAGGTCTAGATCTAGTCTCCTTTTACTGCTTTAGAATTTCAGAGCTGATGGGACCAGCAGTTGGCACAATGGCTGTATCACTGGAATCCCATGTAGTCAACCATGGTTCGAGTGCTGGACCTGGTGGCTTCAACTCATGCTGGGCGCATGTGCGTGCATGCCCAAGATCCCAAGAGGAGACTGGAGGAGAATGGATTGCAGTGTGGCCTTGCTTTTTGTCTCTCTCTGTCTTTCTGGTGAGCACACGTGCCCTATAGCAAAGCCCTCTAAAAACAAAACAAAAATAAACAAACAAACAAAAACAATTTCAGAGCTGGAAGGACCTCAGAGTCTGTATCACCCTGTCTTCATTGTATGAATTCTATGGAAGAGGAAGGTCAGATGATTAGGTATGGTGGGACAGGATCCTGGGCCATTTCTTCTCCTAATTAATTTGCACAGCCTGAAAATCCCCCCAGGAGTTACTGACCCATTTTGAAAAGTGATGATTAGTTTGATTCACTTCTGGAAAGGCAAGCTGTGGATCACCAGTTTTACCAGGAGGTAAAACTTATTTTATCCGGATATAAAAATAAGGATGCATTACTAGATTATTAGAAGTGATTTCACAGGCCAAAATCTGATTTTAGCCTGCGAGCGTGCTAGGATTCTGTCATTGAAACCTATGACTGTTTATTTAGGGGCACCTATAAAGAGGCAGGATGTTGTAGTGATTTAGGCTTCCTGGCTTTGAAATCTGACTTGGTCTTGGTATTTTTGTAGCTGTGTACTTTTTTTTGAGAGGTTTTTGTTATAGGGCATGTACACTCATCAGAAAGACAGAGACAGACAGACAGACAGAAAGCAAGAAATAACCCCCCAGGGGGATGGCCATGCCACAATCCCTTCTCTCCATTCTCTTCTTTGCTTTCTAAGCAAATTATTACCAAGTATACGTATTTGGTCTCAAGAAGAGCATTCTACAAGAGTTGATCAAAGATGGAAAACAGAAATTATGAACTCCATTTAAATTTTCAAACAGAGGAGTAATGACTTTTTTGTAGGTGGAATACTACATAAGGGAAGTCTAGCTATTTTAAAGAACCTGCCATCTTGCAGATGAAGGGATTCTGTGGATTTTAGGAAATAGAAAGGACCACTATAAAGTGTAAGAAATCTTGAGGAATAGAGCAGCCCAGCTGTTCTCAGATCTTGCCCTGCTGGGACCATATACTGTGTCTATTTGAAAGGGCAGTCTTGGTGAGGATTCTCCCAAGCAGGTGAGCTTGCTTTCATTGGCATTGAATTGGTCTCATAGGAGATGGGAAAGACTGAAGCCCGGGATTGGTGTGTGTCAGAGTACAAGTCCCAGTGCCAAGAGTAGACATTCTTTCTCCAATGAGCTTGAAATGGGGAGATGAGGGAAGACAGCATGGACTGATGGGGTGGGAGGGAGAAATAATCATTCTTTGATGCTATTTTCCTAATTCATGGACCTCTGAGAGGAAAACTTCTTACTCACTAGCCTGTCTAGACATAGGACCTTGCCATTTGGGCTAGTCTCTTCCTCTCCTAATTTTCCTTGCTTTGTCACTTTTCCTGAGGTTGGGAACAAGACTGACAGTCGACACCGGCAAGTATGCAAGAACTGAATCAAGACCATTCCATGGATCCCTGATTTGAAGCTGAGATGGATCCAGCAAGAGTTTTAAAGATGTCTGACTCTAGGTAGCAGTAACAGTCAAGCTAAATGAAAGTGGGAAATTTGGGAAGATGTGTGGTTCTGCCTTGAAGACCCTCTGACACATGCTCTATTTAACCACTAAAATGAGTAATCAGCTTGTACTATAAATAATACTGCTTGAATGTGCTGTGAAGCAGCTTTGTGGGTGGCCCAGGGCAGATGTCACCTGTGGAAAGAGTTTACTGTTAAGAGGGCTTGGCCATCAGATTCCCTGAGTCCTTGTCAGCGGATGCCTTACTACTTGAATTCAACCAGTACTGGTGCAGTATATCCAAGCCCTGTCTTACCCACTTATCTATGGGGTCACTTGCAGCACCAGAATCACAAGGGCCTTAGAGAACAAGCATCGGAGAGCCAGGAATTCTGGCTATTTGTGGTTTTTATGGAGTCATTATCTTGGAGAGAAAACAGTGACATATTTAGAAGGACACCTGGCCTTTCCATCATACAAGAATTAGTGACTAAGCAGAAGAGTTGAGCTCAACAGAGCCATGTTATACAAGAACGGTTTTGGACCCAAGTCCATTCCCACTGATTTGGATGAGGAGAAGGACTGATATTTTCAAGCAGCAACAGTTAAACACAGTTTGCTCTTTCTGGACAGTTGAGCTTCCAGAAACCAAACAGGTAAGGAAATAAAAATATTCATTAAACACTCACTTAGGGTTAGCTGGGTACATGGTGATTAAGGCACTGGATCCCACATGTCAGACTGAATGGTTCAAGTCCTGGACCTGGTGGTTTGAAAACATGCTGAAATGTGTGCATGTGCGTTTGCCCAAGATCCTGAGAGGAGAATGGAGGAAAAGGAATTGTATTGTGGCCCTCCCCACTGTGAGTCCTTTTCTCACTTTTCATTTTTCTCTCTCTCTGTCTCTTTCTTTCTGTCTCTCCCTACTGAGTGTACATGCCCCTATAGCAAAAGATAACCAAAACAATGAAATAATGAGTGGGAAGTAAGAGAAATTTTTTATTCATTCATCACATAATTAAAAATTACATGCCATGTACTATGTGCTCGGTTTAGAACTGAGAATAGGGCAGTAAATAAGACAAACACGTTTTTTTGTCCTTTAAAATCATTAGTCCATGGCCCAATCGCAGTAGCACAGTAGTAGCAAAATGCTCTGTGATGCTGGAGGTCATATGGAAGATCAGGGTACAGTTTCCTTGTTTACTTGAACATGCTAGGTGTACAGTAGTGTGTCCATAGTATAGGGAAGACTGAGAAAAAGATCTGAGTGTGAGACCCCATTGAGTGGTTTTCTCTCTTTTTCTCTCTCAAGAAATAAACTTTTTCCCTCTCTTTTTTCTTTTATTTTCCTATTTTTACATTCAATCACTGTACATCTTTACAGCATACAAAATGAATTTTCTCAGCATGAATACAATGTATATTAGTCTAGTCAAAGATATTACCATACACCTTATCATCATAATTTTCCATTTTTGTGTTTGTTAATTACTTTGCTTCTTTCCCCCCTTGAGTCTCTTCCTCCAACACTCCTCATTGTCCACTCTCTTCCCACACTGTTTCTACTATCTGCAGTTGTTCTCCATGCCTTTATACCTTTCAGTCTTTCAGTTTCTGTGTCATAGAGTACAGACATTCAGAACCTCACTCTATGAAATGATTGGTGGAAAACACATAGGAAACTCTTGGAGACATCAAAGTTGGCAAAGACTTTTTAAATAAGACCCTCAAAGCTCAGGCGATAATCTCAAAAGTAGACAAGTGGGATTACATCAACTTAAAAAGCTTCTGCATGCCAAAAGAAGCAATAATTAAAGAAAGAGACAACCCTTAGAATGGGAGAATATATTTGCAAACTATGCCTCAGATAAGGGACTGATAACTAGAATATATAGGGAACTCTAGCAGCTTACCCACCAAGAAAATAATCAGTCCAATTAAAATATGGGAAAATGAGTTGAACAAATAACTTTCAAAGGAAGACATACAAACAGCCAAAAAGTATATGGAAGAATAAATAAACTTAGGGGAAACAAAAAAAAGCCAGTTTAGAATGACAGCAAAACATTGAAAATGGACATCTCAAATGTGATAAATGTATTGATAAGGGAAATCCAAGGTGCTGTGGATTACAATTTAAATGAAATGTACTTTTTTTTTTTGAGAGGTTTTCGCTATAGGGCACGTGCGCTCACCAGACAGAGAGAGACAGAGAGACAGAAAGAGAGAAATCACCCCCCAGGGGGGATGGTCATGCCGCAATCCCTTCTCCTCCATTTTCCTCTTGGGATCTTGGGCGTGCACGCACATGCGCCCAGCGTGAGTTTTAAGCCACCGGGTCTGGGACGTGAACCGCGGTCGACTATGTGTGAGTCCAGCGACATAGCCATTACGCTAACTGCTGGTTCCCTGAAATGTAATTTTTCTTAACCAGAGATAGATTTTAATAGAAACTAAATATTGGCATGTATATATCATGACTATTACTTTGCAAATTAACATTTAACAAACATATAACTGACACACATAAATAGTATTTTCTCCATCAAAGACTCATTGTGCACTTTCCCAGGGGCCTAGGAAGGAATATCATGGTTCTGGGGCCAAGATCATCACAAATGGTAGTTGTTTCACCTGTTTTGTGTGTCAGGGGAAGAATTCAGTGCTTGTAGAGAGAAATAACTCTGAAAATCTCTTACACAATATAGGTCAAACTGTAAACATAATAAAGTTTACACCTGTAATTATTTGTAAAGTCGATGGTGAAAAATGTCTGCTCCCTCTATTAGCTAATGTAGACACAGGTATCTAGCAGCTGGGCATGATCTCTCAGTCTAGAAGAAATCAATGGCAACTGCTATCTACTTAGATGACCCCTACTAGACAACAATCTGCAGATTCACATGCTGGGAGCCCCCAAACAAGGTACCAGGTTGACAATAGTCTAAATAGGGCAGAATGACAGAGAGCATTTTACTGTGGGAAACAAAGGCCCAGAGAGATCACATACCTTGCCAAGCTCATGAAATAGAGTAGACAAAGTCAAGGTAAACTCACAGTCAAGGTAAACTCGAGGCCAGACTCATCAGTAAAGGATAAACAGCAAAAAAATAGTTATTAAAATATATTTAACGAGCCCAGCAGATGGTTTAGTGGTTATGTCACTGGACTCCCACATGACCAGCTGCAGTATAAGATCTGCTTTAGTAAGGGCACGTGTGCGTGCTTGTCCAAGATCATGAGAGGAGAACGGAGGGGAAGGGATTGCAGCGTAGCCAATCTCCCTCGGGGGTGATTTCTCGCTTTCTGTCTCTCTCTGTCTTTCTGGCGAGCACACATGCCCTATAGCAAAAACCTCTCCCAAAAAAAAGTTTACGGAAAATGTGTATTATGAAAAATCTATGCATAATTGTCAAAAATTTTCACAACAAAATAAACTTACACTTTAATTTCATTTTCCCATGAACTTTTTGAAATCTCATATATTATCAGTACTTTTTGTTGATAAGTTTTAACTACTTCTATTTAGTTTGTGGTAGGATTACCATGATTAATTACCTACAAAGTCATTTTAGCAGTTTGTGTTTTTGTTGTCTGTGGCTTACCTCAAGACAAAAATAAAGAATAATAAGTTCTGATAAGGTTGCAATGAAAAGGGAACTCTCCTACACCGTTGGTGGGAATGTAAATTAGCAAAGCCACCATGGAGAACAATATGGAGAACCCCCTAAGACTTACAAATGGATTTTTTTTTGTTTGTTTTTTGTTTTTCTCTTTTTGTAGAGGTTTTTGCTATAGGGTACGTTCGCTTGCCAGAAAGACAGAGAGAGACAGAGAGACAGAAAGAGAGAAATCGCCTCCCCCAACGCCCCAGGGAGGATGGCTACGCTGCAATCCCTTCTCCTCCATTCTCCTCTTGGGATCTTGGGCATGCATGCACACATACCTGGCATGAGTTTAAGCCACTGGGTCCAGGACTCAAACTGTGGTCGACTACATGGGAGTCCAGCGACATAGCCATTACGCTAACTGCTGGTTCCTGGATGTGTTTTTTCAATGGTAGAACAACATCTTTGTGTATCCCAATGCTAAGATCAGTCACAGAGGACCTCAGAATATCCAATATGGTGGCAGTAGGAGATGTGGAGTTCATTTGCTCCTATCACCTCATGTGCAGATTAAGAAACTGAAGTTAAGAGGACTTGAGAGTACCTACGCATCAGCATCTTACTGTTTCAGATCCAAGTTTTCTTGAATTAATGCTCTTAGTTGTTTTCTATCTACCAATGTCCTCAGGTCCTCAGTTCAGATGGTTTAAATCATTTTCAAGGGTTTCATGCATTCAAAGCAGAAGTTTCTGAATGGAGACTCACAGGCTATACCCAGTATGCATAGCTGATTTTAGTTGCCTACAACAAAAAAATCAAAATATTAAAAAACCAGCCTTGGCACTAGTCAAGAGAAGCTTATTGCTTCATGGTGATTATGGTTCAAATTCCCAGTCCAGTCAGTCTGAACACAATGGGTATGTGTGAAAGTGCCCAAGATCCTATGAGGGATTGGAAGAAAGGGTTTGTAGAATGACCAGACCCTCAACTCTCTTTCATGTGTGCTCAGGCAATCTGTCATGAATAAAGAAAAATATTAAAAAAATTGGGAGACATTTACATAAAAATGAAGAATCTAGCTACTTTTGAGAATATAGAATATTCTGGTATATCAAGGCAACTATCATCCAGAACCAAGTTTCATGTTCTCCCCAGATTGCCCAAGTTCTTGCATTTCCACAGTTGTGTCTGTTCATTCATGAGAGTGGTATGTCATTTGATGGCTCTGTAAGACTTGCATTAATGTGGTCTTCAGAGATCTCTTCCTCAAGCTTCTACCACATCCCCAATCTCTCTGTATTCAATCTAAACGTCACCAATGCTCCAGTCTCACCTCCTGAATCTAGCCACGCCCATTCATGACCATCCTTAACACCACTCTTAACGGTCCTTTCCTTCTGTCCTTCACAGAGAGTGGGGAGACATTTCCCCTTCTAGCATATGTTTCAACTGAACTGCTTTTTCCTTCAGGGTTGCCAGTAAGACTTTGGCAGAGGATATTAAACCTGGATTTGGAGATAACAGGGAGAATAAAAATTTCTAGAATTTACATGCAAAATGTTGAATGTATGTATATTTTTAATTAAACTGTCCATGGTTCTTTTTATATTTTCACAGGACTCTTCAAAATACTAATTTTCCTCTAACTGTCCTGTGAACCTATCTTCTTCTTACAGTTTTCTTCAAAATAGTCTCTGTGGTTCTCGGGACAGCATTGCAAATAGCCAGTCTGTGAAACATGGAAGAATGTGGCTCATGCTACACATGATTGGAAAGTCCCTACAGTTGCCTACAGTCTGGAATATGGACCTTCAAAATATTTTTCTTTGGACTGTTTAAAAACATCTTCCTGTTTAACCTGGGTAAATCATTTCAGTAGGAGCATCAATGCTTCAAACCCAACCTATGTTGCTAATGTGGTGAACCTTCTGAATTGTATATTGCAAACCCAAAAAATGAGAGAAGAAGGGGAGAGTTGCCAAACTGTTTTCCCTGTTGAAAAATTGCAGAAAAAACCTTGAGGTGATCAATATTTTTTTTTCAATAAACTATTTGGTAATGAAGAAATAATAAAGTGGAAAAATAATTACTTTCCTTCTTAGTTCCAATTGGCTGAAACTTAGAGTTAAGAAATGCTCAGCTATAAATAGCAACAAAAATACTAACCATTGCCAAAAGCATGAACATTTATTGTTTATTTCTGAGACCTGTGGTCTTTTGATTAATTTGTTGGCTTAGGTATGTCACCAAGATATCTGTAACTTGACTAACATGCACTGTGTTCACTCTGGGAAAAAAACATCTTATATGCTATAAAGATGTATGATGACTAAATATAAATTTAAAAATATTTTAAAATCATAAAATTGATTAAATAAGACTCATTTGATTTAGACTCTATGACTTTTCACCTTACATTTGCAATATGTTTATAGCATAATTAAATATCATGTCATCAAAGGTACATAAATAAAAGAAAAAAACACAGAGCAGGAAATTTTCCTGCTTTTACTTCACTTTTATTTTAATCATGGAAGAAAATTTTTCCCAAAGTTTCTCAACAGATTTTCCCATTGGCCAGAACTGGATTCCATGGCCATCACAACCTCAAGGGAGCTAGGAAAGTGTGGCTTGTATATTTAGTTTTTGTTGTAGGTCATGGGCCATGGAGGATGTATTATAAATAGCTAAAGCATGGCAAACAACCCTGTCTGCCATAGCTGTTGAGTTCTCTCTGGGTTAGCTCACGGGAGAATCAGAATTTGGGTTAGACATCAGCAACAGCAGCTGCTTCATTGGTTGTCTGGACATTTTTTCTTTTCTTTTCTTTCTTTCTTCTTTCTTTCTTTCTTTCTTTCTTTCTTTCTTCTTTCTTTCTTCTTTCTTCTCTCTCTTTTTTTTCTCTTTCTTCTCTTTCTTTTTCTTTTTTTCCTTTTTTTTTTTTTTTTTTAGAGAGGTTTTTGCTATTGGGCATGTTCATTCACCAGAGAGTCAGAGAGAGACAGAGAGAAAGAAAGTGTGAAATCACCACCCCAAGGAGGATGGCCATGTTGTAATCCCTTCTTCTCCATTCTTCTCTTGGTATTTTGGGCACAAATGCACATGTGCTGAATATGAGTTTCAAGCCTCTGGGTCCAGGACTCTAACCACAGTCCACTCTATGGAGTCCAGCAACGTAACCATTATGCCATTTGCTGGTCCTGTTTGTTTGGGCTCTTTTTTTATTTATTTTTTTTTTTGAGAGGTTTTTGCTATAGGGTGCGTGTGTTCGCCAGAAAGACAGAGAGAGACAGAGAG
>NW_006160055.1:1561231-1576770 GCF_000334495.1 Tupaia belangeri chinensis | reverse complement strand
GGGCAGAGCCCTGGGTGTGGGGCCCGCTTCCCGCCGCCTTGCTTGGCGTGGGTCCCGGGGGTGACGGGGGCCTCAGCCGGGCCGTGTGGGCCGGGGCAGGGCCTACTCCGCCCGCCGCCGCCTCGCTCGCTTGACGCGGGGTCCCCGGGGGTGGTGGGAGACCCGCAGCCGGGCCCCGTGTGGGCCGGCTCAGGGCCTACTCCACCCCTGTCTGGACTCTTAATCTCCATCTTTCTTCTTGGATTTCACTTTGTCATGAACCAGTGACTTAAAATATCTGTTTATATTCTTGCTTCACCTACTAGATTGTGAGTTCTTTGAGGAAAGTGCTATGATTTAGTTAACACCCAGAATCTGACTGATGGAAGATATTAAAAAAATAAAATGTGGAAAGAAATTGCTAACTTATTGGCAAATATTTTTAGCTGGATTAATTAGTTTATTAATTAATAGTCCACTCCATTCAGAGATGTGATATTATAAAAACTAACCCTGGTCCTTAGGAATGCTAAACTGGAAAGGTAAGATAGGTATTTTTAAAATAGAGAGATCTACTTATCAGTTTTAGAGGTACAATTTGCATGACTATTTTAAGGAAAAACTCCTCCTTTCCTCTCTGTATTTTTTTTTTCCTTAGCACCTAGGAAAAACAAATCCTTTTACCATAGATTCATATAAAAATACTGTATGATTATAGAAATTTATATCTGAAAAGTACCACAAAGAGGTGAGATAAGCAAGAAGAAGAGATGCATGGTCTCTTATTTATTTTATGGAACAAAAATAATAATATTAGAACAAATATCAATAATTTAGACTTGTTTAGAGACTTGTCTCTTCCCTTACCTCACCAGAAAGAATCCTATTAATGCTAGTCCAGTTCCACTCATACGTCCTTACAAGAGGAAAGATTCTTTTGTAAGGACATGTAAAAAAGTGGTAAGTTGATCTGCATAGTTTAGTACTTCAGAGGAGGGAGAAGGAAGAAAATGATATAAAAATGTAGGAGTGAGAAGGAAGAGAGGAAGCCTTTTATTTTCCCCCTGGAGATCACAGTTAACACAGTTAAGATAAGAAAGTAGGCAGGAAAGATAGAGAATTTGAATGTGTTTCTAAATTCCAAGTAGTTCCATCTTATTTAGTGTCTTCAGAGAGGCATGAATCATACATGGAATTCTGTCTTTTAGTTTTGGAACTAAAGAATGTTTTAGTCTTCTTAAAACTGAAACTGCTCTGCAACTGAATCACATGGGTCTCTGAGTTTGTGAAAGCTACATACAGGTGAAGAAACAAAGGAGCAGGGAGGTTAAAACACTTAGCTAAATCAGTTACCTAGTTAGGAGAATATAACTGTTGGCTGAACCCTTCTTCTGTGCTTTACTCTTGCACTTCATTCTATGAAATGAAAGTATATTTTTACTTTTGTCATTGTTGTGTATTTGCTGCTTTCCTGTATTTATTTTTTGGGTGGGGAGGTATTCTTTTGTGCTCTGCCCAACTCATGATTTTCCAAATGTTTAGTTAGTACCTATCAAGCAAATGCTTTGCAAGATCAGGAGTTTTAATTTTAAATTTTTTTTTCTTTTTTTTGTCACCTTACACGAGACCTGTGAGTCCCTCTTGGCTATGTGTCTCAGAAGTGATAATTTAATTTCTCAGGGTACAAGTCACTGGGAAGCTGAGTTTATGCTATTTGGTGGCACCACTTTGGAGGTGTGCTAACTTGATTTCTCTCTATCTTTCTTTCTAAGTACCCCTACCCTCTCTCAGGCTGAGTCACAGCTGAAAGCTTCATATCAAAGTGCAAGGAAACAAGAATCCACAGGGCAATACACTAATCAAAGCTTTGGAATTAAGCCTCACACTAGTTAATCTTCTGTCTGGTATACCCGGAGGTTCTGGGTGAGGTTAGCCTGCTTGTTCACACCTTGTTAATTCAGGTTGTTTTAAGGCAGAGGCGTCTTCTCCTGTGCTTATGCTTCAGCTAAGTCCAAATGTTTGTGTCTCTTAAAGAGAGTAAACACGTAGGTTTGAGTATCATCAGACACAGATTATGGTAGCGAAATTGTATGCTCGGGCTTCTATTTGAGAAAAAGCAAAGGCCTGGAGCTAAGACTACTAACAGGTCATTCTTGGAGCAGGAGCTGGGTGTCTGTTTGTCCTAGTGGCTAGCTGAGATCTTGAGGGCTGACCTCGTTTAAGGGTATGGATGGACATCCTGCATACTTGCCCCCGTCTTTAATGTCAACAGTGACTTTTGTTTGTTTTCTAATTTTTTTTTTTAATTTTTTAAAAAACATTTTTATATGCATTCAATCACATTGTTTGTTTTCTAATTTTAGTAGTGATGGGGAGGGGAAGTTATAAAGAAACAGGAATTTCTAATGAATCTGAGAACCTAGAGAGGTAGAAAGGGTAAAAGGAGAAAAGCACTGCCCTAGGAAAGGCCAGTTAGAACATTCCAAGAAGACTGGAGGAGGTTCTTGCCTTGGTCCAGCTGTGACATGTGAGGCTTTGAAGTGAGACGTGGGGCAGAAGGAAGAGGATGAGGTGAAATGAAGGAAAGCATGAGGGAATTACAAGGGTTCAAGCTTCCTTGACAGTGTGGAAAATTTAGACAAAGCGTGCTGATGTCACTTTCAGTTATTTATAGTCATAGTGTGGATGTCCACACAGGAAAATACATACTCTTCATTCTCTTGGGTCCTTGTAATCAGGACTCTTCTCTGATTAATAATGTGGCAATGGCAACAGACACAAGAAAGTAAGGGCATGCCTAGGAGCTCACAGGTCTAATATCTTTTTTAGTGTGTTCAGGCAGAATAGGGGGAAAAGGATTTAAAATGACCAAAGAAAAAGTAAGCTTTAGATTCATAAACTCTCCAGGTTAAGAGGGACCATGGTCCATTCCTAGGGATAAAATATCAAACTTTACTATTATGTTTTGTTAGTTTCACTTTTAGTCAAAAGACTACAATATAAAATAGAAAGGAGAAGTAAGAGCTCTGTATATTCAAACACTGGGGAACAGATCTTTGTGGAAAAATGGAGAACCTATAGGGCGAGGTATGGCTCAAAATGAAGAAAAGCAAGGCTGTGGAGGGCCCATGCATTATTACGAGGATTATGTATTTTACTCAGTAAGTTAAGAGTTACATGATCAGACTTGCATTTAAGAAAAATCACTCTAGGGCTAGCCAGTGTGGTAGCTGGGGACTGGATCCATGACTAACTGCATAGCTTGGGTCCCAGACTTGGTAGCTTGAAAAATACACTGGGCACATGTGCATGCTTGCCCCAGATTCTGAGAGGAGAATGGAGGAAAAGGGATGGCGAAGTGACCATCGTCCTATGATGGATGTTTTCTCACTTTCCTTCCCTCTCTCTGTCTTTCTAAGATGAGTGCAAGTACCCTCTAATAAATGAAAACCAAAGGGAGAAAAAGAAGAAATAAATAAAAAAGGAAGAAAGAAACGAAGAAAGGAAAGAAGGAAGGAAGGAAGGAAGGAAGGAAGGAAAAGTCACTCTGTTGTGTACAAGGGCAATAAGGGAGGGCAACTAGGGGTAGACAAAGGAGATTCAGCTCTATTTCATAGCATTGGGCATTGGATTGTCTAATTCTAGGATTGGGACTTGGATCTTTCCAGGGGCTAAATCTAACCTCATTTTGTCTTAGATGGATCCCTCAGTGACAAAGCAAAAACTCTTCTAAGTTTCTCATACATACGTATAAGACATGAAAGTCAGATATTCTCAGAAATAAAGACAGAGATAATGACTAAGGAAAAAAGATATGCAAGAAAAGCAAGCCTAGAACTTTGTGGAAGAGCTCTGGATTCTGGAAAAAAGAAATAGAAAAGGAAGAAGTGGTCTGTTACTGGGAAAGAACCAACATTCCTGGCTCTACCTACTTGAGTACAAAACCTCATCCCCTCAAAGACCAAAGCAATCCAGATAAGAAAAAGTTCCCTCACACTTGTAATTTCCTCGATTTCATAATTCATTTTTATAAGTATATTCCATTCCATCATCACAATTTCATTGTAAGTTTGGTCATCTGAAAAAACTCCCAAAGCCTCAGTTTCTCTGTTTATTCAAATGTGGGATTGCTATGTGGCCTGCTCATGGTCAGTTGTCTGATTGGCCAGAGTCAAAAGACATTCTCAGGCTTCTTGGCCTAGCCCACCCTCTCACAGGGGAGTCCTGCCCTCTGATACAGAAAAGGGGGGGGGGAGCTCCAGCAGTTCTGCAAATATTTAATCTAGAAAGCTATAGCTTTGATTTTCCTTCAAATTCCTTTAATAGAAGAGCTTTGACCTGGAAACCTTGAGATAAGGCAAGGCAGAGCAGGGCAGGGCTGTGGGGTACTGAGTACCTGTCAGATGTGATAAGGATGTCACATTTTGGGTATTTCACTTAATGAAACTGAATCCCTAAATTTCAAACCATTAATAACAGATCCATGCCACCCCAGATAGATATTCAACTTGATTATGGGGTGACTGGTTTCAATTTGATGAGTTTAATGGAGAATTTAAAAAGCTATCTTCTCTCATTCTGCTCATAGAATTCATGAACACTAAGTTTTCTCTAACTTGTGAGGGTGAAGAGAGAAAGGTCAAGAAAAGGACAAGGGGATGGTTGTTGAAGAGGAGAAATACAGAAGGAAGAGGGGAGGGAGTAAAAGCTGGTCACATCTGAATTCTATCCAGAGTCAGCATGCATTTATAAACATATGTGTGCGACTTCCACATACATGTTCTAACACAAACCTAACAAGGAGAATCTCAATGTGAGCACAGAACTTTCATCTACAACTGACCTTCTAGTGCCCTGCATTACACAAGACCCTAGGGACAAGGGGGGAGGGTTGCTCCCTCAGGAAAAAAGCCATCATCTCATTCCGTGTCAAGACCCTGGAGGCTCTTTGACGTCAGAACTGCTTACCCCACATCCCTCTGGCCTTTGGCAGTTGCCTGCTCCAGACCCCTTGGAGGGCCCATCCTTCACAAAGACATTTTTACTGCTCTTATCTCCCCACAACACACCCCTCTGCCAGACCCTAGGAAATCAAAGTGCTAGGAATGACATGGTGCCCTTTGTGAAGACATGAAGTCAGTTTTGTTCTTCTCAGGCCAGGAGCCTACAGGTTTGAGAGAGTTTCAGTGTGACAAAAAGTCAGGGAAGGGTAAGGCCTTCAGCCTATCCCATGGCTAACCAAAAGGTCTCTGGTGACCACAAGTTCAGATAGGGAGCGACAAAGACTCTTGTTCTGGGATTCTCATTCAGTCTCTGGTTCAGTGTTGGCTCAGAGTTGCTTACCCATTTTCTCCATAAGGTAGGTTAACCAGGTCTGTTTCCCAAACTATAAAAATGTTGAGAGGAAGGGAGATCCTATTGAGAAAATGTCCTAAATTCTTAGAAGAAACTTATCTAAAATTTGACAGTTAATATGAAACAAAAAGATCAATTGCTTCCTCTCTCCCTGAGCAAAACTGACTCCTGCAGAACGGAGGAGAAGGGATTGCGGCGTGGCCATCCCCCCTGGGAGGTGATTTCTCGCTTTCCGTCTCTCTCTGTCTGTCTGGCGAGCGCACGCACCCTATAGCTAAAACCTCTCCAAAAAAAAAAAAAAAAAAAAAACAAAAAACAAAAAACAAACAAACAAAAAAACCCCCAAAAAACAAAACTGACTCCTGCAAAACTTTTTCTATCACTGGATTCATCTTTAACATGCATCTCCTACTTGTGCTTGTATTTAGCAGCTAAATCCCTCAGTTTCCATACTGGAAAATAAAACTAATAGACCTGCTTCACAGGGTCATAATAATGACTAAGGGTGACAATGGAGGTAAAACCCTTAGCATAATAGTTAGCACATTTTACGTGCTTAGTTAAATGTGAACTATATCATTATTTTTATCCCTATTCACAGTCTTCTGTGCAAGCTCTTACCATCTCAGGGATGCATTACCATATCCTCTTACTGGTATCTCTTCCTGCAGTCCTTTTTTATTCCTGCAAATGAAACTTACATATTCCTGACATGGTAATAGTCCTCAAACACAATTTTTCCATATTACTCTTTGCCTCAAAAGCTTCCAATAACCCCAAATTGACTATATTGGGTTAAGGTGCTCAGACTAATGGTGCAGGCTCTCCATTTTTAAGGTTTTTTTTTAGAGGTTTTTGCTATAAGGCATGTGTGCTCTCCAGAAAGACAGAGAGAGACAGACAGAAAGCAAGAAATCACCCCCCGGAGGGATGGCCATGCCACAATCCCTTCTCCTCCATTCTCC
Organism: Tupaia belangeri chinensis; assembly: GCF_000334495.1. Taxonomy (NCBI): domain Eukaryota; kingdom Metazoa; phylum Chordata; class Mammalia; order Scandentia; family Tupaiidae; genus Tupaia; species Tupaia belangeri. The sequence goes on along the minus strand of NW_006160055.1, from coordinate 1,570,471 downwards.
TCTTGGGATCTTAGGCACGCACGTACATGCACCTGGCATGAGTTTAAGCCACTGAACCACGGTCGACTACATGAGAGTCCAGCGACATAGCCATTATGTTAACTGCTAGTCCCCAGGCCCTCCTTTTTGGATACTGTAAGACAACATGAAACTTCACCTCCAGTGTGGTTGGTATATCTCTGGCCTCAACATAGCAAAAGCAGCTCACGCTGCTTCTTCTCCTCTACCTAACCTTTCTTAACTCTGAGATACATATGCCTGTTACTTTTCTCCTTCTCAAATCCATTTAACCCACCCCAGCTACAGTCCCCAAACCTTAACCCTTTTTGTCTTCCAAAAACAATTAGTGGGTGCATTACAGTTCAGATAGATCAGGACAATGTCCTGACAAGAACAATGGGATTTTGTTCTTTTTTCTACTCAGTATCCATGAGTAGAAAAGTGTGTGCTCTCATACTTGATTCATAAAGACTGATTAGTTCATCTTCATTCTATTTTACCTTTGTTTCTGTTCTTATATCTGCATTAGTGGAATTCCAGATCTTGAGTTTAAGTCAGTTTAGTTATGAGAAAAATCCACTGATCTCTCATGGGAAATGGGAAATGGAAAATTTTGTGGTTTTATTTTTCTTCCTGTCAAGACTTCTTGGTTTGCTAGGGAGGAAGAGAAGGTCAAATATAGGAAAAGACTATAAATCCATTAGAAATTTCCCTATTAGTGGGGAAGTATCTTAGTAGGTTCTATAATTTGGGGTCATTTATGTTGAGACATAGGAAGAGCCATTTCAATCTTTTTCTTTGTTATGTATTACTTTGGCCACACATTTATAAAGAATCAAGGAATGACAAAAATTGAGGTCTGGTTTTGTTTCTCTTTCTTTTTCTTTCTTTCTTTTTTTTTTTTTTCTTTAAGGCATGTGCATTCATTGGAGAGAGACAGAGAAAGAAAGAGGGGGAAAGTGAGAAATATCCCCCCCCCCGGGGGGATAGTCATGCTACGATCCTTTCTCCTCCATTTTCTTCTCAGGATTTTGGGCATGCATGTGCATGCACCCTGAATGATTTTCAAGTCTCTGGGTCTACAACTCAAACCATGGTCAGCCATGTGGGAGCCTAGCAGTCTAGTACCTTAATCACCATGCCACCTGCTGCTCCTAGGTTCTTTTATTTATTTATTTATTTATTTTGGAGAGGTTTTTGCTATAGGGCTTGTGTGCTCTCCAGAAAGACAGAGAGAGACAGAGAGACAGAAAGCGAGAAATCCCCGCCCCCCCCAGAGGGGATGATCACACCACAATCCCTTCTTCTCTCAGGATCTTGGGCATACACGCACATGCACCCAGCATAAGTTTAAGCCACCGGGGGTCTGGGACTCAAACCATGGTTGACTACATGGGAGTTCAGCGATATAGCCATTACGCCAACTGCTCGTCCCTAGGTTCTATTTTTTTAAACTCCATCATCAAGACATATTACATTGCCACCTATAACATAATTCATACCACTGATAATTTGAATTTCTTCCATTTCTCCCCTTATCTTGGTTTATCCACCTAAAAACTGAAAGAAATACTCTCTAGAGTGGCACCTTAATAAGAATACTTACATAAAGTGAATAGGTATTTGCAGTGCATAGGGAAGTGAATGAGAATGAACTTGTACATACACAGAATAATGGATCTCTTGCAAAGCAATACACAAGTATTATAAATTATGACCTGGAGACGCTTAGACTAAACATAAGAAATCATTTTCTATTTCTAACACTGTCTCTATAGGGCTTGAAACAGAATAACTCTGCAACTACCTGAGGTGATATGACTTCCAGCAGAAGAGGCTGGAGAGTGGATGCAGGGACCCCTCTAGGATCCTTTCAGCATCAATATTTAAGAACTTTATGATCCCTTAAGAGTGATCTGTCTGAAGCAGAACATATTTACAGTCGGCTTACTTCCCTCCACTCCCTCAATCCCCACCCAACTTTTATTCCCAAGGGATAGAGGCTTTGATAGAGGATAATAACCCAAGATGATGCAATGCATTTGTTTTGGCCTCTACTTGGGTCTGTGTCTGTTATTAGAGGGTGGTGCTAAGTCTGGTCTTCCCACAGGCTTAGTCCCAGGATCAGGACTTACTCCACCAGGACAATGACTCACCTCTGAGTTGGAGGTCTTGAGATCATGAGCCGTGGGTGGGTACCCAGGCCCTAGGGGCTCCACTGGTTCTCCAAGGTGTCCTCCCAGGGCCTAAAGCAGTAAGGGCTCTGTATTTCCACCCCTCTTTTTATTTTCTTTTTAGAATTATTTTATTTAATTTTATTTATTATTATTATATCATTATTATTTTTCAGTTTGATCAGAGAGAGACAGAGAGAGAGAGAGAGGTAGTGAGAAAGCAAGCCACCAGGTCCGAGACTTGAACTGTGGTTGGCCATGTGGGAGTCCAGTGCCTTTAACCACCACGCCACTTGCCGGCCCCTGTATTTCCACCCTCCTTTATGTTTGCCTGTGATATATCCAGAACTCATGCTGTTTCTCTCTCCTCCTAATGCTGTGCAAGTTTATATATATTCTTAGCCACGGGAAAAAATTTAATTATATGATAACATTTCAATTAAGTGCAATAAATATTTACTATTAACACATCTTGTGTTTGGGTAAAGTGGTAAAATTTGTGACTGAATATATAAAATGATCACTTTAATTTTCTTTAGCAAATTGTTTATTTTAGATCAAATAGTACAGAAAAGTACAGAAACGAAAACAAAAACAAAAATCCAGCAAAAACAAGACTATAATTCCATTCCAGAGGTACATATTACTAATATCTTAAATATACACTTTCACATATATTCTATTTATACACATTTTTAAGGGAGATTTTTTGCTATAATGCATGTATTCTTGACAGAGACATAGAGAAACAGTGAGAGATCAGCTCCCGGGGTGATGGCCACGTTGCAATCCTTTCTCCTACATTCTCCTCTGGGTATGCATACACATGTGTCTGGCATGAGTTTTAAGCCACGGGGTCCAGGACTCAAACTATAGTTGACTACGTGGGAGTCCAGTGATGTAATCATTATGCCATCTTCTGGTCCCATACACACACTTTAAACTCACATGAAAATAAGATAAAACATTTTTTAATAACCTACTTATTATTTTTTCCCTTTATGTTTTAGTTTGCTGTAGAGCATATGCACTCACCAGAGATAGAACAACAGGAAGAGGAAAAGTGAGAAATCATCTCCCACCCCACCTCCCCTCCCTGGTGAAGGCCATTCCACAATCCCTTCTTCACCATTCTTCTTTCTGGATTTGGGGTATGCATGCATATGCACTCAATGTGATTTTCAAGCCACCAGGTACAGCTGTCCATGTGGGATCCAGTCTCCTTAACCTCTACACTACCTTCTGGTCTGACTTTTTCCCTTTTTAACAATATCAAATAAGTAATATTAGCCTTCTATAGTTCTAAACTTAAATATACTTGTCCTTCATTCTAGAATTGTATTGTCTAATATGGTAGCCAATAGCCATATTTGGCTAAATTCAAATTAATTAAAATTTAACAAAAGTTTAGAATTTAGTTCTCCAGACAAACTAGCCGTATTTCAAATGTTCACTAGCCACATGAGGTTAATGACTACAGAATATTTTTATCATCACAGAAAGTGCTATTAGTACTGTTTGAGAAGGATGCATTTTCACAAGAACCATCTTGATAACAAAGATCCTAAGAGCACGTCTATGTCATATTTACACCACATTTACAATCATCAATGAAGAAGAAGTTGCCCATCTCGCTTTTAATCAACATTTCATTATTTTAAAAATTCTTCTTGATGGGACCAGCAGTTAGCATAATGGCTATGTCGCTGGACTCCCACATAGTCTACCACCGTTTGAGTCCCAGATCCGGTGGCTTAAACTCACGCCGGGTGCGTGTGTGTGCGTGCCCAAGATCCCGAGAGGAGAATGGATTGTGGCGTGGCCATCCCCCCGGGGGGTGATATCTCACTTTCTGTCTCTGTGTCTCTCTCTGTCTGTCTGGTGAGCGCACGTGCCCTATAGCAAAAACCTCTCCAAAAAAAAAAAAATTTCTTGATTACTTTCATCTAGTTTATTTTATCTTCTACATTTGAAGCATGTGTCTACAAGGTTGAAAATCATAAATATTACTGAGCTTAGTTTGTGAAAAATTGTTATGGGGTCTCTGCGATTAGAGAAGGGCTAGAGAGTCAATTCTTTAATTTTTGAAAATAAAAAGCAAATTCTGGGTGGTTGATGGAGTAGGGATGAGAGAAGGTGAGGCTTAAGTGGCCTTTTCCCCACAATATTCTACAGTGACAGCTGTCATAGCTCATAAAGCATCTATGGCTTATTGATCCTGGTCTATAATTGGTCTTTGTTTGATATAGGTGGTGTGGAAGGACAAATAGCTGTACTAGAAATCAGATAGCTAGTATTTAATCCTTGCCTCTACTTTAACCCAATTTTCCTCATCTCATTGACATAGTTTTCCTTCTTAAAAAAAAATACAGAATCTGTATATTTATATACTTTGATGCCCATTCTTTCATCTGATACCACAGACTCATGAGTTGAGCTTATTTTCTACTTTAACGTAACTAGCTTCAAAGGCTTTGGGAGTTCATCTTAAATTACAGAGAAGCAACTATCGAGGGGTCAATCAGTTTTGTTTACCCAATGCCCAAATCAAAACCGAATCTAAAAGATTTCTTAACACTCTCCATCATATTCTTCTACTAAATTAACGAGTGGTTTGGTAAAATTGACTAAACCAGATTCCCTCTTTTCAATATTGACACAATAACCAGCTGAGATCACCTGGGAAGACACACATGGGACTTGAGGGTGAGCTTTCCCCAGGTGGTGAAAATGACAGCCATTTATATGGGATAGTGGACTTACTGGGAATCAGAATCAAGAAGTTCTCCCTGTGTCCTCTTGGGTTTCACCAGCTCTTAGCCCTTGTGTCCTTATCTGTACACAGAAGGGAGTGGCCTAGGTCTAATGCTATGAAACTTAGCTCCTTGGATCATTTCCCAGAGGCTTCCAGAGGAATGAAGCATTGAAACCACCCTTCTGCTCTACCAAGGCAGCTCCTAATTTATTTACTATTCATTTTTATTTCCATAAGATTTTCACTGACAAAAGTTCCTCATCTTTAAGGGGAAAAAATGTTTGAAAACAACTAGCTTAGATAATACTTGAAGTTTTTTTTTAGCTTTAGTAATTTGTGATCCCCCAATTTTTTAAATCCTACAATTATCGTTATAGTGAAGATATTTAAAAGTAGTATCTATATTTAGTTTTTTTACAATGAACTTATATGGTAGAGCCAAGTCTTGTGGAGATAGGGATAGGTTTTAAAGCACTTGATGAAATGAAATTTTGTTAAGCTTAGCCTTGAAATGTCCTTAAACTGCTCTTTTTTCAGGAACAACTTTATCAAGATATAATTCACATACTGTACAAATTACTCGTACAAAACTTAATTTTTTGAGAGATTTTTGCTATAGGACGCATGCCCTTGCCAGACAGAGAGAGACATAGAGACAGAAAGCGAGAAATCACCCCCCAGGGGGATGATCACGCTGCAATCCCTTCTCCTCCATTCTCCTCTCAGGATCTTGGACACGCACGCACACGCGCCCCACGTGAGTTCTAAGCCACCGGGTCCAGGACGCAAACCGTGGTCGACTATGTGGGAATCCAGTGACATAGCCATTACGCTAACTGCTGGTTCCCTAAAACTTAATTTTTAAAATATTATTCATAATCTTGGAATAATCACCACAATAAATTTTAGAATATTTTTATCTCTCCAAGAAAAAATATCATACCTATTAGCAGTAATCATCCACTTTTTCTCACTTGCATACCCTAGCCCTAGGTTATGTTATGTCTCTTACCTATTCTGAACATTTCATATTAAAAAATAATATATTGTCTTTTGTGGATGGTTCCCTTTATTTAACATGTCTGTAAGATTTACCCATTTATTTTATTCTATAGAATGAACTGTCCAATTTTAGAATAGCAAATGAAGCCAATTAAGATCTTTAAAAAGGTTTACCCATGTTATTGCATATATTAGAACTTTATTCCTTTATATGGCTAAATCAAATTCCAATCTATACATATACCACATCTTAAATATCCATTCATAGGTTCATATACTCCTTAAATTACTCTGAAATTACCCAAACTAGGCCCCACAGATGTTCCAAAGCTAAATGTTAAGTTCTTTTGTTATTCATATTTATTTATTTATTTTTCTTTAATATTAATATTATTTATACATTCAATTTCTACATATTATTTATATTTTAAAGAGACTTTAGCAAATATGATGTAAAACTCAATTCAGACCAGTTGAGAATACTATACACATCTTCATCAATAGGTAATACACTATATCTGTGTCCCACAAATGTCTTACTTCTCTATTTTTTTTCCCAGATTTCCTTGTCTACACTACTACCCTCTCACTCTCTCCTTCCACTTTGTCTCTAGTGTTCATAACAATATTTAATGCTTTTATGTCCTCCAGACTTTCAGTCTCTACCATAGAGTGGGGACAGTTGGTATATGTTAATTGGAGACATGCAATGTCTCTCTTTCATAGCCTGACTTCTTCATTTAGCAACAAATCTTACATATTTATCCACTTTCTATCAAATTACTGGACCTTCTTGGGTTTTTTTATGGCTAAATAGTATTCCATGGAGATATGTGCCACACTTTTTCAATCCATTCATCTGCTTATGGACATTTGGATGGGTTCCATGTCTTAGCAATCATGAATAATGCTGCAGTAAATATAGTTGTCCAAGTGATTTTCCAACTGAGCAATCTCCTGTTCTTTGGGTAGATACCCAGGAGTGGAATTGCTGGATCATATGATTGTTCTACTTGAAGGTCTTTGTAGAATTTCCATTTTGTTCTCCACAGTGGCTGGGCCCATTTACATTTCCCCCAACAATGTAACAATGTAGGAGTGTTCCCCTTTCACCACATATCCTTCAGCACTTAACTTTTTTTTTTTTCAATCTTCACCATTCTGACTGGGGTTAGGTGGTATCTCATTGTGGTTTTGATCTGCATCTTCCTTATGATGAAGGATGTTGAGCATTTTTTCATATGCTTTTTGGCTGTTCATATGTCTTTCTTAGAGAGTTGTTTATTCATCTCATTTCTCCATCTTTTAATTGGATTAATCATTTTCTTCTGCATAAGCCGCTTGAGTTTTCTGTGTATTATGGTTATCAGTCTCTTTTCTGAGGCACAATTAACAAAAATTCTCTCCCATTCTGAGGGTTGTAAATTCACTTTAATTATATTGTCCTTTGCAGTGCAGAAACATCTTAATCTGATGTAATCCCACCTGTCTATTTTGGGGATTATTATCTATGCTTTGGGGGTCTTGCTTAAGAAGTCTTTGCCTACCCCAATGTCTCCCAGAGTTTCCCCAGAGTTTTCCACCAGTAGTTTTATAGTTTGAGGTCTTAGGTTTAGATCTTTGATCAACTTTGAGTTGATTTTTGTTAATGGTGACAGATAGGGGTTTGGATTTATCTTTCTGCAAGTGGAGACCCAGTTTTTCCAGCACCATTTGCTAAAGAAGTTTTCCTTTTCCCACTAAATTGACTGGTATCCTTTTTAGAGTACTTCTTTCTCCAACAATATTGAGGCTGGAGTCTAAATTGAAGAGAAAAAAAAGAGTGACATAACTCATACCATTTTTTGTTGTCTAGCACTTGGAACTGAACTTGTGTGTGTTAAATGTGCCCATGTGTGCATGTTTTCATGGGATTCAGTTCACTCTTAATACCTTTCAAATTTAGTGTGTAACAGAACTACTCCAAAAGTGTATTAAAACACTGATTACACTTATTAAAACACTTATTAAAACACAGAATTACCCCAAAACACTTATTAAGACCTATCATTTGATTGGGTAGGTTCAGCATAGGGTTGAGGATTTGCATTTCTGTCAGGTGTAGCTAATGCTGCCTATCTGTGGACTATATTTGTGTTGTATTGTATTACTTTTATAATTAGGAGAATAATATAGTTCAATGTTACTTGCATTATACCAGATTCCTCTTATACCTAATGATGAGTACACTAAAGAAACTTCCACATATTATTATAATCATATAAATTGATTTGTCAGTACCCACAATGTTCATTCATTTTTAAACAAATGTCTACACTACATGATACATTAAATATACTGGAACACAAGTACAAACATGTGTACTGTTTCTTGTCCAAAGCCCTAAGTCTAGGTGCTTTTGAAGCACTGTTGACTAATTCATTACTGTACTTGAAAGTCACCTTTCTTTACAATGGCTCAATGGGCAACCACTGATGTCTTGTCTCTATACTCTCAGTGTCTTTTAACTGAAAGCTACAGATTCCGCTGACTACAGGGACAGGTAGATCTTATGTAAAGGCATGGAAATAGCTACAAGTAATGCAGAAACGAGTAAAATGGGGGTTGTAATAAGCTGGGGAGCACATACTAAGAGATAGTGACCTTGGTGATATTTGCCCTGGGGGAGGGCCAATTTTCTTGTGCCTCATCTGCTTTTTGAAAAGAAGCCCCAAATCCAGAAATTGATGTAAATTAGTCCAAATATTAATTTTTAAAAATCATGTTAAGTTTTTTTTTTTTTTTTGGAGGGGGGTGGGCTTTAAAAGTCTATACCAGCAGATTCAACCAAGTCTGCGGTTCACTCATTTGCCATCTTCATTACGAGTCCCAGGTCCTGCCAGCCCATTTCTTAGCAAGCCTGGTACTAGTACGTTTCTGCCTTTCCAGTGTCTCTAGTCAATCCTTTATACAAATATGTTTTGCATCTACAGCTTCAATTCTTTTCTTGTTTCTCACAACTCTCTGCCACCCAACACCATCATGTTTTTTAAAGAACATAGATAACTTTTTTGTTGTTGTTGCTTTAACAGATGAATATTTCAAGGTAAGTTTCTCTCCTACTTACGACTACCCCTCTGATTTTCTTTGGGGGTTTGTTTTCTTATATTGGGTGGGCAATAGCATATCCCTATGATGGAAAAAAAAAAAAACCTTAATGAATCAACTCACAGACTGACTGTAAATCTCTAACAAAACTGAGGTATCAGTGGTTTAAGTTAGTAAAATAAGTTTCATTTTTATAGACAGGTGATGACTAACTCTGCTGTA
>NW_006160055.1:1521805-1561200 GCF_000334495.1 Tupaia belangeri chinensis | reverse complement strand
AAAATGTGGTCTCTTGACTTTTCCCAGGGTTTTTTGTGAAGGTTTAGAAAAGTGGAACTGCCTGTGGGAAAGATTTTTGGATACTCATTTTAAACACATTCCTACCCTCTAACATCTGGTCTTACCTCTTCCACACAAAAGATTCCTTGTGCAACAAGATAGACGATATAGTTTTATTAGCACTATCATAGGTATTAAAGGCTATTATTTACAGAATAAATTTGTAGCATATATAATACTATTATAATAAACAGATGTCATACTAATTTTACATCAATTATTCTCAATTACACCTCATCAATATGAAGAAGTACATATATGCATAGTTAGTCTCTTTTATATTAACCCCTATACCCCTTGCCTTAGTCCATATAGACTGCTATAACCAAATGCCACAGACTGGGTGTCTTGTAAAAAACAGTAACTTATTTCTTCCTGCTCTGTAGTTGGAATTCTGAGGTCAGAGTGCCAGTACAATCAGGTTCTGGTAAGGGCTCTCTTTCTGGCATGTAGACAACAGCCTTCTTTTATTATTTTAAAAAATACATTTAGTCATTGTACATCTATACAGCATACAATATAGTTTTTCAAAGTGTGCATATAGTGCTTGTCAATCAAGTCAAAGATATTACTATTGACATCATCTACAACAGATAACTTTCCATTCTATGCCTGTTATTTTTTTTTTTCTGAGCCCCTCCCACCCACTACCCATTATCCACCACCTCCTATACAGTCTCCAGTGTCAACACTTGCCTCCTCTGCTGTTATATCTTCCCATCTTTTCATTTATGCCACGAAGTGCTGACATTTGGTTTATATTGAGCAGGGATATATAGTAGCCTTCTTACTGTGTCCTCATACAGTGGTCGGAGGGGCAGGAGGGTGAAAGAGATCTCCAGGGTCTCTTTTCTAAAGGAACTAGACCCATTCACACACGCTCTACCCTCAGGACCTAATCTTCTCCTAGGGGCCTCACCTCATTTTTAGAATTTTTTTTTAGAAGCTTTTGTCTTAGAGTGCATTTTGCCTAAGAGAGAAAGAGAGACAGAGAGAGACAGAGATGGTGAGAGGGAAAGTAAGAAATCTCCAGGGGGGATGGCTATGCTGCAATCCCTTCTCCTCCATTCTCCTCCTGGGATCTTAGACACATGCACACACACCCAATGTGATTCTGAAGCCAATGGATTCAGGACTCAAACTGTGGTTGGCTATGTGGGAGTCCAGCAACATGACTACTATGACATCTGCTAGCTATTCTGTTGGCCATGTGACAGAAAGCAAGAAATCACCCCCCAAAGGGGGATGGCCAGGCTGCATCCCTTCTCCTCCACTCTCCTCTCAGGATCTTGGGCACACACACACACAAACATGTCTGGCGTGAGTTTTTGGCCACCAGGTCTGGGATGTGAACCACTGTCAACTACATGGGAGTATAGCAATATTACTGTTACACCATCTGCTGGTTGTTTATTTGCAATTTTTTCCAACTGAGATTTTAAGATAGGTTATTTATTAATACCAGGATTCTTCTTTTGTACTATACATCCTGTGACAACATGGGCAATATCAGAAACATTGTGTGAGTAAATAAAGGAGAACAAGAAAGCACATCTGGAAGGTGCATATCTATAATTCTTGTATGAAATTCTAGAATAAACAAATTTTGCCTTTAAAAGAAGTAATGGAGAACAGTATGTCTGTGTGTATATGTGTACATGTGTAGTTCACAAAGAAATAAACTAGCTGTCAATTGACTCTTTAAGCCAGTATTGTTATTTAAGACTAGCATCAGAATCTTACTATCTAATTGCAATTATTATTGATTGTCCATCAAATGTGAACTTAGCAATTAGGGTAAAGAATGCAAGAGACTTGGGACCAGCAGTTAGCGTAATGGCTATGTTCTGGACTCCTATGTAATTGACCGCAGTTCGAGACCCAGACCCAGTGGCTTAAACTCACGGCAGGTGCATATGAGTGTGCGCCCAAGATCCTGAGAGGAGAATGGAAGAGAAGGGATTGTGGTGTGGCCTTCCCCACTGGGGGATGATTTCTCACTTTCTGTCTCTCTGCCTCTCTCTGTCTTTCTGGCAAGCGCACACGCCCTATAGCAAAAACCTCTCCAAAAAAAAAAAAAAAAAAGAATGCAAGAGACTCTTTTCCAGTAGACCAGATTAAAAATTTTGTTTTGCAAGCCCTAAAGCTTCCTGTCTTCATGCTGTTCTTTATCAAATCACTTGTCTTCACATCCTCATCTTTGTGATAGGCTGGATCACTTATTTACTAGTTGCTAGATAAGAACAGTGGTCATAAAATGAAAAACACTCTATAAGCACTGATTAATAATTAATATTTCATTTTATCTATTAAAAATCTTTAGGGCAGAAACTGTTTTTCTCCACTTACCTAAGATTACACAGCCAGAAAATGAGTGAAGTGTGTGTGTGTATGTGTTTGTGTTTGTGTGTGTGTGTGTGTATGTAGTGTGAGGATCAGGGTATTGTATATGGGAAAGAGGGTCAGATTTGGAGCTTCTGATTTCTCTCTTCCATCCACTCACCTTATGACCATCTGAATCTATTAATGACAGAAATCACTTTAGGTAGAGATGTCAAGGACTCCTGTAATAGTGTTCAGTAACACAGACCATTGTCATCATAACTAATGAATTCTAATCTGTAAATTTGCAACTATTCCTCTGGTTCCTTCAAAAACAAAACAAAACAACAAAACTATTGGTCCCAAACTGTAGTTTGTGCAAATGTCACTAGGAATAGTTCATAGGGGATCCAAGAATCCTGAAGCAAAGCAAAGATCCATAGAGAAGAAAAAAGGGAGTTACTAAGGTCATAGCCTAGGTGAGACAAGCTTTCCAGTGGCCAGGAAGTGTGAAACAGGAATCAATGCTTCCTGCTGGTGTGGGCCTAGACACAGATCTCAGGAAGCTATCAGAGAATTCCGTATTTCATAGGAAGAGCAGAGTGAAACATGCAGGAGACTGTGGACTTCTCCCTTTCCCTGTAGCCAGCATAGAGCTCTAGCTAAGCCAGAGAGGTACTGGGCTAAGTTGTATAAAATAAGTTAAAATAAAAAAAATATTAAAAGAGAGAGAGAATTTTAACTTCTAAAGGATCAATACAGGAGGTACAGCCTTATCCTCTGTTTAGATAGAGTGGTTTGTTTTTGTGGTGTTACATGAGCATGTAGAATTATTTTCCATTTTTGTCTTCTCTTAACTATCCAACATTGGATCTTTTAATTTTTTTCCCCAAGTTTACTTTTAGAAATTTCATTCCCTATTGCTAATCTAAACAGATTAATTTCAGTCTCTGATCTAAGGGTTTAAAAGAAAGAGCTCTTTTCTTTGTCTTTAGAGTATTTGTCCAAATGTTTAATTATGAAGACATCATAGAGAGACATCCACAATCCTATCAGTTGGATCACCATTAATATTTACCCAAGGGCACAGAATAGCTTTCTATTTTGGGGCCTCCTTTTTCCAGAACTGAAAACATGTCATTGAACCCTGGGCCTCACCTCTTTGTATCCCTCATAACTTATTTGGACAGGGAAAGGTGATTGTCTTCATTTTTATTTAACACACATTCCTATAATATTTGTTATATGCCAGTACTGTTTCAAAGGACTTTATAAGGATTAATTCTCTTAATTCACTCTGCAACCCAATGAAATAGTTACTGTTATTGTCCCCATTTTAGGGATGAGGAAACTCAAGCATGGCCTGACTGGTTGGTTGCACAGCATGTCAGTGGTGGAACCAAGATTTCCACTCAGGCCATGAAACTCTGAGGTCCTTCCCTCTTAACCACGATTTCATGCTAAAGCTCAATCTTGCCAATATATTCACCTCTGGGTCTTATGCTTCAACTATTTATGTACTAAAATTTCTTATTCATATGGGAAGATTATTTAATAGTATCATCTCATTTATTCAAGAAAAGCATCTGATGTGTAGTTCCACCAGGGTTCTTGTCTTATATTGAAAATACCTCAATTGTGCATTTAACGCGGATTCTTATGCTTCAGCCTCTGGGCTACATGGAGCTCAGAAAGTCCTATATAGCTATTTTACGGAGTTAAAGATGACTATGACCAAATCTGGTACCCTCTTCTTGGCCAAAGCCACAGAAGGAAAGAAGAGAACAGTTGAGGGTGCTCAGTCAAGCCACATAGTTTAGATTCTTAGAAACTGGTTTCATCGGTGCCACCCCTGATGAGTCACTTCCAGGCAGTCCCTGCCTTCTTATGGGCTGGAGCATGGTCTTAACTGTAAGGAATTTCAACAGGAATAGATGTCACCAGCTCCTTATACAGTCACAAAACCATTTCTGTTGGGTTCAGAGCTATGGAGCAACCACATGGCATTCTGTCCCGCCTGTAAAACTGCCATGGTTTCCCCAACACCCAAAGGAAGAGGAAAGGGGAGGAAAATGGAAGGGAGGAAAGGGGGAGGGGATGAGAGAAGGAAGAAAGGAAAGGAGAAAGGAAGAGAGCGGGAGGGAGAAAAGGAGATCCTTTGCATTAAACCTCAAACCAGCCAACCAACTTCTGGACTAATTCTTCTGACTCTTCAATATGTGTTACACATACTGTATTCTAATGCTCACTTCCAATCTTAGCATTCTGCTGCTAAAACCTTCTGTGACCTCTGATATCCCCAAATTCAAGTCCAAACTCCTAGGCATGGAGACATAATTCTTCCAATTTTGCCTCTGCTTTGCCTTTCTGTTTTTTTTTTCTTTCCCTTACCCTGTTTTCTCTCCTCTCCCCATCCATTCCCCTCTTCTCCTATTCCCTTAGTCTCCTCTCCTGCCCTCTCTTTTCTTTACTTCCCCTCTCTTTCTTTCTGCCCCTCGACCTTCTGCTCTCTTTTCTTCCTCTTCCCCATCCATCTGTCCTCCCCCACCTTTACCCTTAGCCATATTAACCAGCTTCTAATTCTCTGAAACAAGCATCTTCTCTATTGCTTCTTGATCTTTGCTTACAGATTTCTCTTTGCCTGGAATTCCTACTAACTCCTTCTTAATCTCTAAGACTTAACTTAGTTTTCAGCCAAGAAGCCTATTTGCTTGCCTCTCCCTTAGTGCCTCATGTTTACCGTGAGAATGCATCACTAGATCTCATGGTATTTTACTTTCCAACTTCAATGTTTTTCTCTCCCATGGGACTTTAAGCTTCATAAGGGAAGAGATGGCCTTCTTTCCATGTAATCCTGCAAAGCACAGTATAGTACCAGTACATAAAAGATGCTAGCAGACTAGCTGCTGGTGTGGTAGTTAAGGTGCCTGGACCATACATGGCTGACCGAATAGTTCAAATCCCAGATTTAGTGGTTTGCAAAATATGCTGGGCACATGTACATGCATGCCCAAAACCCCAAGAGGAAAAAAAAGGAGAAGGAACTGTGGTGTGACCATACCCGATGGGAATGTTTTCTTACTTTTCATTCCTTTCTTTCTTTCTGTCTCTCTCCTCTGGTGAGTGTATGCATCGTTTAGAACATTTAAAAGAAAAAAAATATGTTATAAATGTTTTCTAAATAAATGACATCAATAGTCTAAAACAATGTAAACTGGCGCCCATCCTTAGCAAGGGATCTTAGCCTAATCTCCTCAGGTATACCATATTAGGAGTCATGGCATAAAGAAGTCAAGTCATTTCTACTGAACACACAGCTACCAAAATTATAACTGGTACAAGAATCCAGACCATCAGGTCATGAACTTCTCAAGAACAAGAAATATGTCTTATTAATTCTGTGACTCCAGTGCCCAACGTCATGTCTGGAAAGTAGCAGGTACTTTATGAATGAATGAATGAGTACACTGACACCTAGTTCTTTCCATTGCCAAGGACAACATGGGACAGAAACTCTATGGTATTACATTTGGCCCAATCATGCTAGACAACCAAACAGTGCCTTACAATTCAGATTAGGGATCTAGTTACCTGCTGTCAACATTTACCAGTTAAGTCAAATTGCATTAGAGTTTGCATAGAATTGATGTAAATTGATTTACTTCCTGAACTGGTGGATTGCACCTAAAGAGGTGCCCCAGTTACGGTGCTACCATCGTTTCGACAGAAAGAGGTTGCTGCTATTTTTAAAGTTCCCCTGGAAAGTAGATGATCTGATCTCCCTTGCTTATTCATTCTGATGTCACTCAAACCTCCAGAGAGGAAAGTTCCTCTTTATATCCTGCTAAAATTGCTTCCACCTTGTATTTGGAATGTTTCTGCCTGCAGGTCAGATCACAAATAATAGGATAAGCTTCTGATATAAAGTCATCACCTCAATGTCTGCTGAACTTTTCTGGCTTAGTTGTCAGAACAGATAAGAGAGAATGGATATCAGTGTGATATTAACATACACTCATGTACCAGATCTGAAGTGGTGAGTACTGCATTTAATGGGGTTGTAGAGGAGCTGCATTATAGTGACGTCAGGTACAACTTCAAAAAGAGATTGAAGTAGTTAGACTGCCTATATTCTAAATTTTAGCTTTCCACTTGAGCAATGTGCTCCAATGTTACACAGCTATTATATTTTCTGAGCCTTGTATTTCCCATCTGCAAATTAGGCCTGATAAGGGTTGGCCAATGACATGTGGTGAAGACATCTGAATTCCTTTTTGTTGACTATGCAGTTCAAGTCCTAGACCTGACAAGTTGAGAAATGCACCGTGTGTGTGTGTGCGTGTGTACCCCAAATCCCAAAATCTCAAGAAGAGAATAGAGAAGCATGGCCATCCCCCATTGGGGGGTGCTTTCTCAATTCTCTCTCTCTCTCACAATCTTTCTCTCCAACAAACACACATGCCCTATAGAAAAATGTTTACAAATTAAAAAAAGATAGGCCTGATAATAGTACAACTGCTTGAGATATTTGTTTATATAATTCATAGAACATGTTTTTTTTTTCTTTTTTTTGGGGGGGAGAGGTTTTTGCTATAGGGCCATGCTTTTGCCAGAAAGACAGAGAGAGACAAAGAGATAGAAAGTGAGAAATCACCCCCCACGGGGGATGGCCACGCCGCAATCCCTTCTCCTCCATTCTCCTCTTGGGATCTTGGGCACGCACACACATGTGTCCAGCATGAGTTTAAGTCACCGGGTCCAGGACTCGAACCACAGTCGACTTTGTGGGAGTCCAGTGACATAGCCATTACGCTAACTGCTGGTCCCAGAACATGTTTTTATAGTGCCTACCACACAGTACATAGTAAATATTACACACACACACACAAACATACATATACACATACACATACACAATTCCCAGGGCTGTAAGAAGTTACTCTAATGGGTAAATTTACACACATGCTGTGACTTTTATTTGGGGACACACATTTCAAAGCATTGTTTTCCCTGTCCTTATTCTCTTAATCCCTGTATTGGTTCACAGTCCTTGGAACCTGTTCTAAAAATTATCACTCAATAGCTTTTGATTCCCCAGGGCCTCCCAAAGCAAGTCTCATGTTTGCTGGCATAGCCTATAGTTTAGAAGACTATCTTAAATATGCACCCTGAATTTGGTGAAGATCACTCCACTTTTTTTTTTTTTTTGACATGGTAAAAAAGAGAGAGAGAGGATATTTTTTTTTTATAAACGAACCACAGTCGACTTTGTGGGAGTCCAGTGACATAGCCATTACGCTAACTGCTGGTCCCAGAACATGTTTTTATAGTGCCTACCACACAGTACATAGTAAATATTACACACACACACACACAAACATACATATACACATACACATACACAATTCCCAGGGCTGTAAGAAGTTACTCTAATGGGTAAATTTACACACATGCTGTGACTTTTATTTGGGGACACACATTTCAAAGCATTGTTTTCCCTGTCCTTATTCTCTTAATCCCTGTATTGGTTCACAGTCCTTGGAACCTGTTCTAAAAATTATCACTCAATAGCTTTTGATTCCCCAGGGCCTCCCAAAGCAAGTCTCATGTTTGCTGGCATAGCCTATAGTTTAGAAGACTATCTTAAATATGCACCCTGAATTTGGTGAAGATCACTCCACTTTTTTTTTTTTTTGACATGGTGAAAAAGAGAGAGAGAGGATACTTCATTTATATAAATGAAAGATGGGAATATAGAAAAGTGGCAGAGGATAACCCTCCTGCCTCATCCAGGTTCTTGCACAAAAAATACAGTTGCAAACAGATACCTGAGGCTCTGGCCATGGGAGATCCTAGCATCAAACAAAAGCCATTCTGAAGTTAAAGGAGTATATATTTCAGTGAATATATCTGGTGAACAAAAGCTTATGTCAAGGTCAATTGAAAAATATCTTGGCACTTTCTTAAACTCTAAGACATTACATCACAAAGACTCAGTAGTCAAAAAGAAGAGAACCCAGACCTGAAGATGCAGCAGAAGTGAGGGCTATAATTGTGGCACCCAAGGACCTCATTGCTGTGGGATCTTGGAGTGAACATACTGACTCCTGGATAAGGCAGTGACTTCCCTTGGCCATCTGGTCAAGGTTTCTCACTTGTCCCTGGGTAAGGAAGTAGAAAATGGCTCCAGATGTTCAGGGACCAGAGGTCACATTGTTGTGTATTTTGAGCTAAAATAATTTCAGTCACTTTTTTTCCCTATATTTGAGATGCATACTTAATGAACGTTTTTGCTAAATTAAATCATGTTAGAAGAGGGCAACAGTTTCATTCAACTTAGGAATCCATTTAAACAAAGATTTCCTACTTAGAGCAAGAAAAATCAAGGAAGGTAGCATTTTTTTCCTTTATAAAACAAACACACCTTGTCTTAAAAAAGAAAATTTTTTTCGTATTATCATCATCAGTCTAGATTTTGAAATCAGGCAATGATTGACTCACACTAATATATAAAAATAGTTAAAGTAAAAATCAGTCTAAGGCAGAGGAGCACAAGTCCTACCTCCTAGCATACTGTGATATGTTTGGAAGAAGAACATTGCCAGCTTCTACTATCTAACGAATAGAGCTAAGACTTCACCAACTTCAAGGTAGAAGTAGAGGAGGTAAATGAGGGATGGAAATGCTTGGATCTGTCCCTCCCTAGAGACCTTGGGGACCAGACTTCCTCTGTGATCTCTGCCATACTGTCACAGTTCTATTTGAAGCCTAGCTACTATAACTGTTAAGGGCCATTTCAGTCTTGGATATTTAAGATTCTAACAGCCTCCTGAGCTGTGCAAAGTGAACAGTCAATGGCGCCTTGAGGGAAAACTTGGAGAGGGTCACAGACCTAGTCATGCTATTCCACTTGTTTCCCATAACTCTCCCCAGCAGAGAACCATGTTTATACAAAGGAGGGGTTTCTTGTCTCAGTGGGTTGGCTATGTACTCTGCTGCTTCTGGCTTTGAATCCCTCATGCTTCCTTTCAGGATGGGGTTCAGACAGGGGGAGTAGCTTTGACAAGATGGGGAGCAGATGGAAGAGGAGGCCAGCTCCCCGGAGTAGGGCAATTTGGCAAAAACATTGGATCTATTAGGATGCACGTAGGAGACTTGGCTCACAAATGTGCCCTGGTTTCAGTGTTGCCAAAGATGCTTTAGTGGAATGGTTGAAACACAGATTTTTGTCTAACAACTTAGACTTTAATAAAATGTCTTCATATACAGAGTCCATTTGTGCATCAAATTAGCCTCATACTGAAATTATCCTCATGTTACAGAGGAAGACACAGATTTCAGAGAAGTCAACTTCTTCAAATAATACAATAAGGGAATAGTGACTGGAGTTTCTCAAAAATAAATTTCTCTCTTTTAATGTTTTTATCCCCCATACTTCACAGAGCAAGACTAATAGAAGTTTATCAGATGAATGAGTTGGTCTGGGACCCAGTCTTCTACCAGGCTTACCAGATGCAGCAGATAAAAACAGAGGGACCTTTTCAAAAATTTATATGTTATCACAATAATCTTGTTTATAATACATTGAATCAGATATAACTTTACAGTGTATTACATTTCTTTTTCCAGAAGGAATACCATGCATGTCAGTCAATACAGAGACATTAAAATCCCCATTTCATCATCCAATAGCTTTTCATTTTTTCCCCGATAATTGAATTTTAGGTAAAGAAGGGTAATTGTTTTATTGTAAGAATGTTCCAATAGTATTCGTCCCAAATAGCCTCTCTCTCTCTCATAATTTGTTCAGTTCTTTCATAAATTTTAAAGGGTAAAAGGTTCTATAGATGTTTATCAAGTCTACTTGATTTATGGCATCAATACATTTCAGTGTTTTCTTGTTTGCAATCTTTGTTTCCAATAGTGAAAATTTAGTTAAAAACTTCAAATTCTAATGTTTTTGACTTTCCACTCATTGAATTCTTTAACAGAATATTCTAAAGTATATTTTGAGTTGAAATCAAACAAAATTTAAAGGATTTGTTTACAAGGAAGTGAAATGTCCTTACATTAAAAACCCTTAAGTTGATTTAAAAAGTAATTCAAATACAAGGAGTCTTCAAAAAGTTCATGGAAAGTGCCTATAATGAAAAATTATTCCTAGATTAAAAATTTTCTTGCACCAATATTAACTTGTAATTTAATTCCACTTTCTCATGACATTTCATAAACCCCTGTGTGTGTGTGTGTGTGTGTGCTTGTGTGTATGGAGAGAGAGAGAGAGAGAGAGAGAATGGGGTGAGAGTACAGCAGAAATGGACTTCCGATCTATCTTCATGATGACCACCACCTTGGTCCTGGCCCCTGGGTCCCTAAATTTCCTTGAGGAACCTTATTCTCCCTATATGGATTGCAAGTGGTGTTTTCTAAGGAACACATATTGGAAATAAAGCAAAATGACATGTCAATCTGTAGGAATGCCTATTTCCTTCAAAGGAAACTCCATTGCTCTCCACAACCATGCCTTTTCCCCACCCTAAGAGTTGGATCTAAGCATGATAACAACGGTCCACAGTATATCTGTCAAACTGGTTTATTCTATCTTAAGAAACTCCAGCCCTGGATCAGGCTGAGGACTACCTTGTTATATCCCTGTCCTGTTATCTTTTTTCATGAATTGAAGGGAGAAGACATTCTTCTCCCTAGTGTGGTAGTTTAGCCTCTTATGAGAAATTCTCTGGACAAAAAGATCCAGATTTCCTCCCAAATGAACAGCAATTTCCTGTACATCAGATATGGGGCAGATGAATATTTGCACAAAGATATTTGTTAATAACACATCCAAATTATATTACTGAGCAGAATTTTTTAACATCTGCTGAAATTATCAGTGAGACCTCATTGGCTTAGGAGGAAGGTACTCTGATAACATAAGTACTCACCTAGTATCAAATTAAGGCTTACAAAATACGTGCCTGCTGAAACAAATGAGAGAGGCATAATGATTTATGATCAAATTCCCTTGCCACCCTGTTATCCAAATCTGCTTATAATTTCCTAAATTGTAGCTTTCTGGCTTTAAAATTTTTTTTATATTCAGAATGTACTAAACTTCCTTATTTCACAATTTTTCTCAGTTTGACCTCATAATTAAGTGTAATACAAGATAATAAATAATGTATAGTGGTTTGGGTAATTAGAGAAAGTCAAGAAACCTGCAGCTGGAGAATTAGGAAGATTGGGAATTGTTCATAGAATTGGAGTGAGGAC
This sequence comes from Tupaia belangeri chinensis, assembly GCF_000334495.1. Lineage (NCBI taxonomy): Eukaryota > Metazoa > Chordata > Mammalia > Scandentia > Tupaiidae > Tupaia > Tupaia belangeri. Next base: position 1,549,548 of record NW_006160055.1, on the reverse strand, counting down.
ATTTGAAATTTCATCTGCCTGATCCCTCTCTGCACAAGAACGGGGACATAGTTATGACATAGTTACCAGTTGGTGTTTTATTCTATTTTCTACCACTATAGCTGAATACCACATACAAGTATTTATAAAGAATACAAGCTCATGAATCTGGAGACTTGGAAGTCCCAGAGCATTGCACTACCATCTGGTGAGGGCTTTATGTTGCATTGTGCTGTGGTGGGAGGCAGCACATGTTGAGAGAGAGCACATGAGACGGAGAGAAGAAGGCTGAACTGCAGTGGTGGCTAGCCCACTCCCACCATAACAGCATTCCATTCAGTCCTCATGACCTATTTTCCTCTTAAAGGCCCTACCTTTTGGCGTTATCACAAGGGTAATTGTATTTCAACATAAATTTTATGGGGGTATTAAACCTACAGCAGTTAGTTTCTGGCCAGAGAAGTAGAAATAAAGACATAAAATGGTAATTCTCATCATTCAAAAGTGAGATCTGGCTAAGACCGTGTACAGGCCATCGGGAACCAGCAGTTAGTGTAATGGCTATGTCGCTGGACTCCCACATAGTCGACCATGGTTCGCGTCCCAGACCTGGTGGCTTAAAACTCATGCTGGGTGCATGTGCGTGCTTGCCCAAGATCCCAAGAGGAGAATGGAGGAGAAGGGATTGTGGCGTGACCATCCCCCCTGGGGAGTGATTTCTTGCTTTCTGTTTCTCTGTCTCTCTCTGTCTGTCTGGCGAGCGCACGTGCCCTATAGCGAAAACCTCTACAAAAAAAAAAAAAGTGTACAGGCCATTAGGTTATGTGCATATGTACATGGGTATGTGTAGGCACATGTATTTGGACTTTGGTGAGAGCAGGCTTTCTATTAAAGCAGAGGTTGGGCCCATTTATATATTTACCCCCAATTGGGAGGTGTAAGAGAAAGGCTGAATATAGAGAGAGGTCTGGAGTTTTGGCAGAAGGATCTGGTCTCCCAGTCCCAACATGTCCAAATGGTACTGAAAGAAGACCAGAAGCACCACTGGTGAAATAGTCACACAACTTTCTATGCACCAAACTCAGGAGCACCCAAATATGTGAAGGAAAGACTGTGAGATCTAAAAGGAAAGATAGACTATAACACAATAATTGTTGGAGATCTCAACACCCCATTATCTCCTTTAGACAGGTCAATGAGACAAAAAATAAGCAAAGAGGTTCAGGACCTCAATGAAACCATAAATCAGATGAACTTGATAGACATCTACAGAACTTTCCACCCCAAAAAACACAAAATATACATTTTTTCTCAGCCCTGCATGGTACTTTCTCAAAGATTGATCACATGATAGGGCACAAAACCAGCCTTTACAATTCAAAGGTGTAGAAACTATATCCAGCAACTTCTCCGATCATGATGGAATTAAACTTGATATTAATCTTAGGAAAAGCCCTCAAAAATATATAAATACATGGAAATTAAATAACCTACTTCTGAATGACTCCATGACTGCTGCAGAGATTAAGACAGAAATCAAAAGATTCATGGAAACTAATGATAATAAGTACACAAGTTTCCATAATCTACGGGATACTGCAGCAGTCATAAGAGAAAAGTTCATAGCAATTAGTGTGCCCAAGAAAAAGATGGAAAGGTGGCAAAAGAGACTTTCTAGATAGTCAATAATGATTTTGGACTCCCACTACAGCTGAGATGAATATACACTGTCAGGAACACCAAAGGACTATCAACCTAGAAGAGTTAGAATGACCTTCCTTAAAGATTTGAGATATTGAAGAGCAGTAAGAGTTACTGTAGAGAATTTAGAAATCTTATAGGTTTTTATAAATTCAACTCATTTCTTCTATCTGTCCTTCTGTGCACCCTATGGTTCCTGTCTTCTGTCTCCACTCTGGGTGACAGGGTGTACCATCTTTTAGAGTGAACTGTACCAAAACTCCTAATCTAATAGAGGAAATAAAATCTTCTTGATAGTGCTCCAGAGTGAAATTGATTAAAGAATGCACATCTTCATCCTCTTTGGATAGTAATGCCCAACATCTTCAACCCAGGTATAATAGAGCGTGTTGGAATTGAGAAAAGAATAAAAAGTGAGACCTTATTTAAGTCCAAATGGTCCATTAGCACTTCAGAAAAGACAGCAGTGTAGAAAAGAAGAAGTAAAGGGAAAAGCTTGTCAAATTATTGATTATTCATCATATTGGATCTGGTCCAATGAAAAGGCACTAGCAGGTAACAAGATGCTTCCTTATGTGCCAAGGTGGCATCCAAGAAGTTGATAGTAGTGTCAGCAGAAGTCACTATTCTGGATCAACTACATTGAGAGAATTGGTCAACATTGAAGTGGAAAGATTCACTTCTTTTCTGACTGGAACTTTGTAGCACAGATGCTTCTGGACCATCTTGTCCATAGATCCCAATGAGTCCAACCAAGTAAAAGGTACATAAGGAGAAATCATCTTTTGGGAATGAGAGGATTAATGTCAAGGGGTTTTCCATAATAGCTAGAAGGTTTGCCATAGAGATGAAGGATTATAGTCCTTACTTAATCTGCTTGGTCATGAGAAACATGTTCACCCATTAAATGCCAAAGAATGAACACAGAGACACAAGGTTCAGCAAAATGAGTCTTTAATGGCAGTCTTACAAAACTGGGTGTCTGATGGGCAGGCATACTGGGAATGGCTATAGCAACCAATTTATTCTCTAATGCTCAAGTCCCTTCCCCAGTTCCTCATTGACTGAGTACTATAGAGTGCACAATCTTCCCAGATGTTACCCAAGTTTTATTATTCTCTTATTAGGTACTTACTGCTCCCTTCCTTCTCCTGTCTGATAGAAAAGCACAGGCTCAAGACAAGCCCTTGATAAAGGCCTGACAAATGTCCTGAAAAAGGAGAAGAACTAGGAAGTTAAAAAGGAGCAAAGGGCTGATGACCAGCCACCATCTTGTTCTCAAGGGCAATCTGATGTTTTTGGATTTCATTTGTTCAGGAACTTTCCAGGAATGTGTATTTTCTGGGATTGTCACATCTATAAGCTGCTTAAGCAAGTTTTGTTAAGCTATTCTTGAAAATGAATCACAGTGTATTTTCTTACATTGGTTAGGCCATAAACATTCAAAAAAGGTCATATGAGGACCATCTTCAGCTAATGCCATGAAGTTTAAGTTAAGGGCATGTCCACTTAGTTCTTACAGATTATCAGGAAGGAAAGGATTTCAAATAGGCAAACAAAGTCAATGAGGAAAGAGAGAATTCAAGGGAAATACATGTATATGCAATTCACTTACTGTATATGTGGATAAAGTCAGATAATTGTAACTGCTGAAAAAATAAACATTATAAAAAGAAAAATCATAGCTTTGTGCAGTGGCAGTATCGTAGCCAATGAGGTTTATCCGAGGCGCGATTATTGCTAATTGAAAAAGAAAAATCATGTTAAGAACAAAAAATTAGAGGAAGAAAGGCAGAAGAATCTGGTGAGCTGGAACTCTAAATATCTTGTATTAAGCACAGCAGGATAAATGGATAGAAACATGGGTTCTAGGCTAGAAGGAAATAGTGATTTTGCCAGAATCAAAGTATTTAATATTTCTCTCACTGATATCAACCCTTATAACTGACAGCCATTTGTTGACTAGCCTTCCTGGATTCTATTGGCAATGAGCCACCCATCAAAACCCCTGAAGGGAAAGTTTTGGGTGGATTGGAATCTTTGCTCACTTTGCCAATCGAACATTGTTTGTTAATCTATACCTTTTATTTCTGGATTTTGAATATGTGTCCAATACTATCCCCAACAAACACCCAGTGATTACAACATTGATTAATATAAATGAATACCCAACTAGAAGAGTAAAGGGGAAATGAATATGAACTTACAAAGAGAGAAAGTCATGTGTCAAATATCAGAAGCCAGGTAATGTCATGTAGTAAGCAAAGAAATGAATCAGACTGATATGTAAGTTTAAGTTGAGAGAATCCACTGTGCCTAGCAATAAGGAAGTAGTCCCCAAAGTAAAAGGTCAGTTGCACACCTATCCCATTTAAATTCAGCCATTGGTTTCATAAATAGTAACTCTATAATTCCTTTTAAATTTTCTCCCATTTCTATCGGGTAAAAAGCACAATTGTCATTGGGATAATGCACAACATTATCCCATTTTAAATAAACTTGCAAGATCTCAATTTTCTTTGCTGTCTACAGAGAGGTGAGAGTCAAGGAAAAATAAAATGTAAATAAATAATAGACTCTCAACAAGCATTAGAAGCTAAGAGGAGGAAAGATCCTTTCCTAGAGCATTCAGAGAGAGTATGGCTCTGCCAACACTTTAATTTTAAAAGTCTAGCCTTTAGGACTGAGAGAATACATTTCTGTCATTTTTAAGTCATTCAGTTTGTGGTAGTTTGTTATGGTAACCTTAGGAAACCAATGCAACCCTTGTCCCCTGTTTTGTTTATTTTACTTTATTTTAATTTATTTTATTTTTTTTTTCTCAGAGAAGGGATTAATGGGTGCATACTCCTCCCTGGGAGACACCACAGAAGCCTTCAGGTAAATGAGACCACCAGTTGTAGGCCAGGAAGAAATAACTATTGGAATACTCATTCTCAGCAAGATATTTGGGTCATTCTGTGTTTTATGAACCCTGAAATCACTCCATAAAACCTGCACTGCTGATGAACCAGCCCCTGCTTAGTAAATTAAGAAAGGGAAGACAAAGACAGATGTAAATAACATTTACAGAGAACTAATTACACCCTGGGAACCAGACTACATGCTTCACATGCACTATCTCATCTAGTCTCCTCAATAACCTTCCAAGGCAGGGATGATTCATAACCCTACTGCATGGAAGAAGAAGTTGTCACAAGGGAGTAGAATCAGGACCCCAAATAATCCTCAGATACTACAAGTGCAGAGACTGAGGATTTTGAGTCTTCCAGTCCAGTTCAGTGCCCAATTAAGAGTAACTTTCATTAGGTCCTGGGCAGATATTGGTCCAATAGCAAGGAGACCTCTGCCTAACCTGGTATCTCTTTTTGAGCAGAAAGATCTGAATTAGAGGTCTCAATGTAAATGCCTTCCAGAGTTAGGCAAGGAATGTAAGTGAGGGAGGTAGATGTCTTGTGGCCAGGAGAGAACAGGCCATCTGGAGGTGTTCATGAATCAATACAAAGAAACAAACGCAGGGGCAACAAATATTTCAGGCAAATATTGGCCCAGAGAGCAATAGTTGATTCAGGCTGACAGAAGCAAGAACACACCACAGTATACAGAGCTGTGCAATTCTGAGTAAACCTTGAGCAGGCTGTGCTTCTAGTGCCCAGAGAATGTAGTGGTGGAGGCAGTCATGATGGTGTGCTATCAATGGTCAAAGATGTTCCAGGAAAACAGAACAGAGGGAAGGATGAAAGGAAAGAAATAAGGGAGAGAATGAAAGAGATCCTGCTGTATCTCAATCTCTGTCTATTCTGAGTAGTGTTTGTTTTCTTCCCCATGGTTTCTTGCATGTCTTTCAAACATTCAAATATATAGCAGGTATTGCGTATGGTTATTTTAGGGGGATTATTTGGTGGCATTTCTATGCTGTTGTTTCTAGAAACTGGACTCATTGAAAAGACTAGAGTTTGAGAATAGAAAAAGAAAGGCCATAAGGAGAAATGTGGAGAGAGAGAAAGGAATTTCCTTCCCTTTACTGGGATTCTTTAGGACAGGAGGAAGGGGTGAAATAAAGTCTAGGGGATCCAGGAACAAAGAAGAAGAGCTGAAGAGAGCAACTCTGATATAAAAGGGAACACAGCCCATGAGGGCCTCTTCAAGAAGTTGTTCCTGTGTAAGACCTTGAAAATTGTCAACTGTGTTGGGGAGAGATGTCCCCCTATTGAAAAATCCATTTTGTAAGACAAATAATAATGTGATTGAATGTATAAAAAAAAAAGAAATGAAAAATAAATAAATTGATTTAAAAAAAAAAAACACATGAAAAGTACCTCTTAAGAAAAATAAATAAATTTAGCCTGGTCCTTGTGTGGAGTTTGGGGGTGAAAAAAATGATTGAACTTCCTAATATCCCAAGATAAAAGTTGCAGTTAATTTATGTACTTTCCCAGCGACCCCTGAAAACTGCCTGTACTGACCCAGTTACCCAATGTTCCTTATCCCCCAGATGGTCCCCATGTCCATAGACATTGCCTGACTTTCTACTCTAGGATTGAGCCCAGGACTTTCTTTCACCAAGCTCATGTTTTACTGGATGAGGTCAGCAAAAAACAAAACAAAACAAAACAAAACAAAAAACCCAAAAAACAAAAAACAACAATAACAAAAAACTTCATTTTGCCCCACTTGAAAATCTCTGATCAGAGTGAGGAAAGCCCTTGCAAGGATATTAAGGACGGATAGAATATAGAAATGAGCAGTGTGCTTCTGGTTGGTACGTATTGGGTATGTTCTATGGACACCAACTTTACTGAGGGCCTAAATGTGAAATGACTTTTAAAAAGTCACAGAGTCATCCTCTAACCTTTGTTTTAGCCTTTGCTTTGTAGCTAAATCATGAGAAATAGAACCATTGCTATCCTCTAGGACAAGAAAGGGGGATTTTTGAGTGCCTACTGACAATGTCTAATTTTATTGGTTCATAAATTAGCTTATTACCCTGGAATTATGTAGTCACATAATTCAGAATATATAAATATTTTATATAGGGCTTATTTATGTAAAGGGAAGGTTGAAAGCAATGAAAATTTCTATACAGAAAACCCATATTTATCGAGGAACATAGAGATAACAGCCTTTATGGGGAATCTTTTTAGTATTTAACTCACTCTATTTTTGTTGGAAATTTCCTTGTGTAGGTAATCCCAGGAGATTCCACTCCAGATCCTGAAGGTAATAAGGAGAGTGCAGCAAGTCCATTGCATACTTCCTCCCTGGATGGTTGATTTCACAGATATAGTAGTCTATAGCTAGTCTACAGGAACTTATCTCCAGCATAAATTCATTTGTCACCAATAGTCAATGCTTACTGAATTATTCACCAAAACTGTTGATCTCCTCTTCATTCTCAAAATGTCTATACATTCCTCTTTCAGTCAGGTTGTATTACTGTTCTTTTCTTTACTCATTTGATGGCCAACACTAATATAGGTCCAAATGAGTATAAAACAGGATATTTCTTTGTTATCTGTGGTGAAGAAGAAGGAATGCTAAGGTTAAGAAACAAAAAGCATGGATTCTGGGGTCAGTTCTACCAGTAAACTAATCTCTGCTTTGGTAGTGAGAGGTCAGAACTCAGGTGGTCTCTGTGTTTCTCTGCTGTTCTGTGATTCCACAATTGCATACATAGTATTGTTCTTGGTTTGATCAAGGCTGGTCTCTTGTTTAAAGAGTTCTATGCCTTTTCCAGAGTCCTGCCCAAACCAAGAGATATAGGAGAACCGAACAAAAGGGACCCATAGCCAAGCAGTTACCCAATTAGATACATCATGAACAACACATATTATATAGAACATTGCCAGTATTATTTGTGGAATATATTTTTTCAGAGCCATAGTTCTTGTGAGGATAGTTGAATTTTTCTAGTAGAGTAAAGGAACACTCCTTGATTCTCAGAGCAAACCCATAATGAAACAGGATCTGGTCCCAGCAGCAAACCACCATAAGAACCAAACCAAAAGAAGCCTACAGAGGAAAATGAGAAAAAATTAAACACAAAATAGATATAAGGTATATATTTTACTACTATTTATGTCTGTCACAAAGATTCAGTTGATTGCCATAACTTATCATATGTGCTTCAGTGAGCAAATGCCACAAGAGCCAAAATCCATGATTTCTCTCAACCACCAAGTGCCAGCTGTAAACCAAGACACCCTTGTTCAGCATTATTACCCCTCATAGTGGGTAGCTATTTAAATTTGGGTTTGAACCAAAAGTCTGAACATAGTAAGTGTGCAGCTGGTAGATTTGCTTGGCTCCCACTCAGATTCAATAGCCTGGACTCCTTTAAAAACTATACAAGTTACTGTGATTGGACTCAGTAAGTCTAATATTCAGTTTTCTGTTGAAATGAGAAAGGTTCTAATTAGACCATCAACTCCATGAGATCAAGGGCTATATGTCAAATATTCTATTATTTTATTTCTAAAAAGAAGCCTAGTAGTAGTAGCAGGACTGGTGCTCAATAGCTCGTTAAATGAATACATGAAGATTGTTATCTATACAGTTGTCCCTTTCCCCTACACATATTGCCCTCTATTTAACTGGGGCTTGGGTCTGATAAGTATTCAAGCAAAGGATAAAATGGTGGCATCACACAAGTGTGCACAATGAGGTTTCCCTGGTTTAAAGATTTGCCCACCCATCTTTTCCCAAAATGGAAGCTTTACCTTTCAGCGAAGGCAGAAAACTGCAAAACTCATCTCATTTTCCTCTTTCTTTTTCTCCTTGGAAAGACTTAGGTTCTGAGAATAATTAAGTGAGGCTTAAGTGAGGTCTGGGAGAAAAGGCTAAAGGCAAGGTAGCTTAAGACCACTGGCAAGACCTGATCTAAAGAGGGAGGATCAAAAGGGAGTGAGACATTTTAAGATCTTAGTGTCATTCAAACCAGATCATCCCACTTTTCTAAGTCTCCTGTGTGTCTGTTCTCAGGAGCCCAGCATGGTAGGAGCAATTAGAAAACGTTTCAGGTGCCTGGTCATTGAGAGAGAAACTACTGAAGTGTTTGAGAGCTCCAGCCTTACACAGGGTCTCCCCACACTCTGAAGAGGAGAAGTGTTGTGAGTCCTACAAAGTCTTGGAAGCCATAGAGGCTCCCACAGAGGCAGACAGAAGACTTTTCAAATAAGATAACCCAATGTCCCCATTTGCCTGGGACAGCTTTGGGTTTGCTTACTGTCCTAGCGCTTTACACTGTTGGGCATTTGTGTCAGATTTTTCATTTTTGACAAAGTATCATCTTAATAATTGCATTAAAACAACCCAGAAGTGTGGAATTTCACTGTGTACTTCTAGCTTCTTTCATGGTCGTGGAATAGTGTGTGAAACATATTTCAAGACATGAATACATTTGAAAATGACCAGCAATAGTTCACCTCTATTTTTCTGACTTTTCACATGTAACATGGACATCTCCCTTTTGATGAGAAAATGAGGGATGCTCTCTGATAAAATGAAATTCTTGAATGTGAGCAGGTTGTTAGGTCCTAGTGGAAAAGGACTCAGTGATGATACCTGTACCAGTTACTTGTGGTATCAGTTTTCTGTGTCCATGTTACGTACTATAGGAAGCTACCAGGTGACTAGTGGGGTCATTAGGAAACATGGGTAATTTTAGGCTATGTACACATGAGACATTGGGAGTAAATACAGTCTAAGCCATCCTGCTAGAACACACATAAGGAGTATTCTGAATGATCTGCTAATATAATTTGTTTTATTTATTGTATGAAATACACCTATAACTGCTTTTAATTTTATTGTTTGTAATGCTTTTTATTTTACAAGAAAACTTTTGGCAGCAACAAAGCAAAAAATAAGAGTGTGAGTTAAATGAAAAAAATATGTATCAAACTTTCCTCACTCAAAAATATTGATAATGAGCATATAACTTGCACAAAGTACCTATCAGCATTAGCCACTTATCATGGGGCAGGAGTGGTGTCATTACTCACATGGAAAACAAGAATCTAGTGAAGAATCACTGGCATCTTTCTTGAAAGTTAGTGGTTGTTGAGACCAGTAGTTCGTATAATTGCTAAGTCGCTGGACTCCCATGTAGTCGACCGTGTTCGTGTCCCAGACTCGGTGGCTTAAACTCACTCCAGGCATGCATTTGTGCATGCCCAAGATCCTGAGAGGAGAATGGAGGAGAAAGGAGTGTGGCATGGTCATCCTCCAGGGGGTTAATTTATCACTTTCTGTCTCTCCGTCTGTCTCTGTCTTTCTGGTGAGCACACACACCATATAGCAAAAAAAAAAAAAAAAAAAAAAAAAAAATCTCAAAAAAAAAAAAGTAAGTGGTTGATTTTAGAAAGAATATGCCTGAAGATGATAATTTAACATATACAGCTGCAGTGTATTTCTATATTAGTGCAGGATGACTTCCCATTTAGATTAAATCATTCTTCTAAATTTATTTTTTTTAAGTTTTGATTCTGTTTTTCTGTGCAGGTATGAAAAAAAAGAAGATAAGCTGTCATGTGCTGACTATATTAGCAGAGGGAGAACTTGACAAACAGTTAGGTGGGGTTAGTTTTACATAAATGTCAATAGATGCTTCAGAGTCAGCTGTAAGTTAATTCAATCATCATTATTTTTCTTAAGTCCCATTTAAGGAATTAAACTAAAGTATCTTAAAGTTTATTCTGTTTCAAGTAGAATGTCTGATAATTCATGTTCTAAATGTTGCTATAAATTCAGTTAAAAATAAAATATTGAGGGATCAGCAGTTGGTGAAGTGGCCATGTTGCTGGACTTCCATGTAGTCGACCACTGTTCTAGTCTCGGACCTGGTGACTTAAACTCATGCCAGGTGCATGTGTATGTGTGCCCAAGATCTCAAGAGGAGAATGAAGGAGAAGGAAGAGTGGCATGGCCATCCCCCTGATGGGGGGGGGCAATTTCTCACTTTCTGTCTATGTCTTTCTGACGAGCACACACTCACTATAGGAAAAACCTCTCAAAAAAAAATTGAAGGTAAAGTAATTGTTGTAGTAATGAGATGAATGCCAGTAATACATAGAAAATGTCATAATAAAAACAATGTTATAAAAGTAAGAATTCAGTTAAGTAGAAATATGTTTGAAATTGAGTATGATGCACTGATATTAAAATTTTATTCAGGCCAAGTTCTGTGCTTCAATATTTAATATAGTAGCCATAACCTGGAACATCTTATAGTGCCACAAATTAAGGAATTGCTAAGAAACACAATGATTAGGTTGTATCAAAGGATGGTATGAGCGAACAGAGTCTCAAAGCCCCAATGTGTATGAATTTGAGTAACCAAATAACACATAATTGGTTTATAATTCAAAGTCTAAAAAGAATGTCCACAAATTAATACTGATACCAACAAATGATTAGATAAATAAATAAGTGGAAGAGACTGCTAAAATATTTCTTACAGAATTCTAAATAGTTTATTCAGATAAATAATAATTATCAATACTAATTTATAATAATTTGTTTAGAATACTCCCTCCTCTAGAAGTTCCCTACTTTTGCCCTGAAGTGTAGGGTATACTAGGTGACTGGTTTTCAAAATATATATTATAAAAAGGAGGAAAAGGTAATTTACAGTAAAGAGTTAGTCTTAGCGAACACTAAATTAATCCAACTGCTTTTCTTTTTAGAATCTTCTTGTGTGTGTGTGTGTGTGTGTGTGTGTGTATAAATTCTACACTGAAACATAAGTGAGCTCTTTGGTTAAGATTTTCATGCATGTGTCAAAAAGCAAACCAAAGTTTATTTACAACAAACCTTTCTCCATGCACAGCAGGACTCCAAACAGTGTAAAGCTATGAGAGAATAATTCTTATAAATACCCTTTTTTGTTTGTTTGTTCAAAAGTATCTCCATCACCAGTAAGAGTGTTTTGTAGGGATGGAGAGAGAGAATTGATTAGTGAGATCATATTCTACTCAGTGCCCTCTGAAAATTTCTGGTCGTCCCTTTCCAAAGAAGAATAAAAATATAATATATTTAAGTTTTATAAAAGATACGCATTTCCTATGACCTGTCACCTCAATATATTATATTTGGTTGGCAGAGATTTATGTATGTCCTATGAAATAATACAAGACCATTCTGTCCTCCTTCTGCCTTCGAATAAGAGAAGATGAGAAAGAAAAAGAGAGAGAAAGAGAGAAAGAACAAAATGAACAGAGACATAGAAGGCATTTAAAATCAGAAATCAACCTAGATCAGGCTGGGGTTATAAACTGATGTCATTTTTTGATATCTCTTAGTGGCCCCACTTAAAAGCAAACTCATTTTTTTTTGTTCTGTCATTCTTAGAGGTGCCTTTATTTCTACCATGAAGACTTTCTATGGCTGCTCTTAACCATGTTTATAATATCAATCAGAAAGCCAGTTTAATTAGTTCCTTCTTACTTCTCTTGTCTTTTCACCATTCCTTTGGACAGTGTTCTATTATGACATCAGAAACAGGAACTTCTGAGAGCAGAAATTGATGTGATATTCAGTCCTTACTGAAGTAATAAATAAATGTCCCAGATAATCACATAGCATCTAAGATATTCCAACCCCATCTAGTCTCCTAGCTTTCCTGTTTATACTCTGAATTGCTGCCAACACCTCCATCCTCCCCAAGAGCCTATTCCAAATCAGTCCTTAGGTAGCTCTTCCCATCTTCATAGTCCTTTTCCTTCCCCATCCAAAGCCCTGACCATGATTTAGGCCCAAATCAATTCTGCTATGTTCTTTGGAGCTTTCCAGATGGTCTGTTCTGAAAAAGTATTGTCTTCTCTGCTTCTTTACACTTACTGCTGCTAACTAATATTCAATCAGCACTTAATCAACCAATAAGCCTCATCTTATTATCTAGCTTATATTGTAATTAGCTCTTCCTTTTTGACCAGTCATAAACTCCCTTAAAGGCAATAGATAAAGCTTTTATTTACATTTAAAATATACAGTACCTAGCATCACCCCAAGTCCTTGATAGATGAGCAAGAAACCACCCAAAATAGGTTACCTATTTCCTTGCTCAGAGGACAGCTCCATAGACTCATGGAAGTTAGTCAGTTTGGACCAATTTAGTCAGTTTGGACCAATTTAGTTAAAACTCAGATGGGAGGCCATAGACTGCCACCATCTCAGGATAGCTTTGTGCAATAGATTGAGTGAGTGGGTCACTCATGAATATCACCCCTCCCAGGCTGTCTCGATAGCTGTATCTGATACTCAGCCACATAAGAAGAGAGTCATAGCCATTGACCCTCCAGTTTAGATTGCAGGAAAAATAGACCAGCAAGAAACAATGGGCAGGATGTGGGTATTAGGTATCTTCTTAACAGGATAGAAGGCATTAAGATGGGCAGAGCTGGACATTTGGCCATATCTATAAAAATTTAAAATATGGGTGGATAACCTTTTACTCCCTATTTTATGTCTTAATGTGTTTTTGAGATTAAAGTCATGCAAGCACATGAAAGGTATTTGTAAGCATGCTTAAATTCAACAAGTTAAATTGAAAAAAAAAAAAAGTTATCATTCCAAGGTTCCAGACTGAAATATGTGTTGGGCAGATTCAATTTCCCAGGCCCTGTCTTCAGAGAGAGCTGGTCGGGTTTGAGGCAAAGGAGCAGAAAAGAGATGACAGTAATAGTGGCTGACATTTATTGAGCACTTGGTAAGACTTCTTTTTATCTTTTTGCTATAGAGCGTGTGCACTTGCGAGAGAGAGAGAGACAGAGGCAGAGAGAGGGAAAGTGAGAAAGCAACTCCCTGCCCTCCAGGAGGGATGGCCATGCCACAATCCCTTCGCCTCTGTTCTCCTCTCAGGATTTTGGGCACCCATGTACATGAGCCCAGTGTGACTTTTAGGCCACTGGGTTCAGGACTCAAAACATGCAGTCAGCCATGTGGGATCCAATGCCTTAACCACAATGCCACCTGTGGGCCCATATGAGTTTTTGATCCTTATTTTACAGATACATAAAGTAAGGAATAGAATTATGTAGTGCTCCAAATCATATGGTTGAGCCAAGATTCAAATCTAGGCAATCTGGTTGTAGAACTCAATACGTAATAACTAAGTTATTATGCTTTAATTATGTCATATTCAGGGATAGAGTCATTTTAAGGAACAGAAAAAACAGAAAGGTGGAAAAGATTAGAAATGATTAGAAAAGAAACTATAGAACATGTGGTCTCTACAAGGGGTTTTCAAGAATGAATAGGAGTTTTGGGAACCAGCAGTTAGCGTAATGGCTATGTCGCTGGACTCCCACGTAGTCGACCACGGTTCGTGTCCCGGACCTGGTGGCTTAAAACTCACGCCGGGCGCGTGTGTGTGCATGCCCAAGATCCCGAGAGGAGAATGGAGGAGAAGGGATTGCGGCGTGACCATCCCCCCTGGGGGGTGATTTCTTGCTTTCTGTCTCTATGTCTCTCTCTGTCTGTCTGGCGAGCGCACGCGCCCTACAGTGAAAATCTCTCAAAAAAAAAAAAAAAAAAAAAAAAAAAAGAATGAATAGGAGTTTTATGAGAAGAAACAAGGCAGTGTATGGAATGTGCTGGAAACTGCAGGTTATCAAACGCCCAGGCCCCATGTGTTAGAAGAACCACTGGAAGTCTGTATCAGGGTCAAGATCTGGATAAGGAGATCCCATAAGACAGAGAACATGGCACTGAGAGGCAGCTGGAGGTGAGTTCTAAGAAGAGGTGGAGGAGGGGAGTTGGAATGGAAGGGCACAGAGTACAGTGTCTGTGTTCTCAATAGGTGGTAGAGATGCGGGCTTAGGTAATCATCGTTTAAGAAAGGTCTTATTTATGTTGTTTTAAAGTTCATTTTTACTTATGATAGAGACTGTGTATGTGCGCTAGACAGAGAGAGAGAGGCACCCTCAACAGGTTCTTGTCACATTGTGATCCCCTTCTCCCTGCCCACCAACTGGACAGGATCATGGGTATGCACACATGCATGCCTGGAAGGTTTCAAGCCACCAGGGATCTAAACCTGTGGTCAGTTTTGATCAGAGAAGTAAATGGTCAAATTTGTCTTTAAAATATTACCTGCTTAATAAACTGAAGGAATAATGAGCTCAGGGAAAAACTAGAGACAAGAATATTTGGTAAATGGTATTTTAAGTCTGTATCTATATCAAGGCAAGCAGTTCTCTGGTGAATTCAGGAACTAAATAATAGTCCTTTCTCATTTTCCCATCCCTTCACATAGTCCTTGTAGATACAGCTTGTGGGGTGACCTGTAGAAATTCTAAAAGCATACAAACTCACTCAGAGAGGACCCATGTGAAGGCCTACTGTTCTTATCTTTAGTCACATTAAACACTTTCTAGAACAAACCCTTTGCATTTTCAACAGGGGTGATCAATAAATAGTCAGGTAATTATATCCTGAGTTCTTATACTCAACTCACTCCAACGGAGACAGATCTAGGAAAGGAGAATGCAGTCAGTGACAGAAATGGGCAGAAATGATCCTTTCCCGAAATACACTTTCTGTGTGTATGGGGCACTGAGCTTCAGAGTTGCAAAGTAATCATCTCTTACATTTGTTTAATCAAGGTTTTATCATTTTCAAACAGCATTCACATGCATGATCTCATCTGAGTTGGATGGAAATTGCCATTCACACCTCCGTCATTGGGACCAAAATACTTTGTGACTTCACTCAGCAGCTGGCTGAGGGGTGTGAGGAGCTCAGCTGCACAGGTGGCTGAAGAGTGGGGAGGGGGCCCTGAAACTGGTCTGGTGAGAGAAGCAGAAGCCATTGCTGGTGAGTGACAAAGAATATAAGCAAAATCTGGGGAACTATCAGATGGAAAACTGGAGGGACTTCTTATATCCATTGCTTGGTGCATCTCCTTAAGTCATATTTAACTGAGATGGAAGGTGAGGGGAAACACTCTGGATTTCTAGGTTCTTTTGGGGGAAAATTTTGATTCTGCTTCCATAAGGAATTTCAATACTTAATAAATTCACCATGCTTTGAGGCCAATAAAGTGGCCTACTCGTTAAGGTGTTGTACTCCCACATGGCTGAGACTGGTTTGAGTCCCTAACCTGGCAGCTTGAAAATCATACTGGGTGCATGTGCACATTTGCCCAAAGTCCCAGGAGGAGAATGGATGGTGGAGTGGTCATTCCTCTTGGGGGTGATTTCTCTTTTTTCCCCTCTCACTCTCTCTCTTCTCTCTTGAAAGCACACATGTCCTATGGCAAAAACATTAAATACATACATACATACATACATAAATAAATAAATAAATAAATTCACAGTGTTTTGTTTCTTTTCTCAGCCAGATTTGATTCCTTCTGCCATTATCATTCTAGTTTATTTCCTTTCAAGATTGTATTTTTGAGATCAGCAGTTAGCGTAATGCCTATGTCACTGGACTCCCACATAGTCGACCGCAGTTCCAGTCCCAGACCCAGTGGCTTAAACTCACGCCAGGCACATGTGCGTGCGTGTCCAAGATCCCAAGTGGAGAATGGAGGAGAAGGGATTGCAGTGTGGCCATCCCCCCTGGGGGGACGATTTCTCACTTTCTGTCTCTCTGTCTGTCTTTCTGGCGAACGCACGCGCTCTATAGCAAAAAAAACCTCTCCAAAAAAAAAAAAAAAAAAAAAGAGATTGCATTCTTTGGAAAACAAACATAAGCTGAATTATTAAGTTATAAGTTATCCCAAACCTCTTTTTAAAGTAAATATATCTGACACCCCAAAGCATATGTCGGGCAAGGAAATAAAGATGAAAATCAAGGTCAAAAAGAGAGATTAGGATCTGAGCCCCCTGAGGGCAGGGAAGGCCCATGCTTGCCTTGGTATCTTTTGCACAGAGCCCAGTACCAGCACATTTTTACTTAATGCTTTTATGTTATATGGAAATTAATAAATAAGGGGGATAGGAAGAGAAAGTGGTTCGGGGTTTAGAGAACACAGGTATTACAGATTTAAGCTCATAATATCTTTCTTTCCATAAGTTCCCACTCTTTAAATGGATGATCTCATTCATCATTGCTCAAATCCACATAATAGAGGAAAACACCAATTCTAATATAGCAATGCAGCCTAGGAAACCATACCTATGCACCCTGGGCACATTTTCTTTGGCCAAAAAAGTGGAGTACCAGTCTCTAGTCTGCCCAGATGCCTCTCCAGCATGGACGTTTCTTTTTTCTTTTCTTTTCTTTTTTTTTTTTTTGCCAAAGAGTAAGCATACTCATCAGAGAGACAGAGAGGGAGAGAGAGGGAGGGAAAATGAGAAAGCACCTCCAATGGGGAATAGTCATGCCACAGTCCCTTGTCTTCCATCTCTCCCACCTTTTAGGATTTGTGGCACATACACACTTCATGTATTAACCAAGCCAATGGGTCCAGGACTCAGCCTGTACAGTCAACCACGTGGGATCCAGCCACTATAATACAACACCAAGGGCTAGCCCGAGGGGGTATGTTATTAACTGTAATGACTTATCATATCTCTCACTAAAGAGAAGTCAGAAGAACAATTTGTCATCATTTAGCTCAAGGGTGGAATCACAATGTTGGGATCCTCCCAAATAAAGTCAGAACAGGATTGAGAGAATACATAGCATGTCCTTGAGAAAGTAATTCCTGAATGGGTAAAGGTGATACTATGAGATTGCTGTGACTTCTTATTCTTTTTATTTAAATATTTCATTTCTAATAGAGCTGAACAGCTTTAATGCGATAATATATATTTTTTCATCTGAATTTATTAGAATCTCTTTTTTGTTCTTATATTTTTGCCATAGGGTGTGTGTACTCACTAGGGAGAGACAGACAGAGAAAGTGAGAAATCACTTTTCAGGGGGAATAGCCACACTGCAATCTCTTCTCCATTCTTCCCTTGGAATTTTGGGCACTCACACACACATGCCTGGTACATTTTTCAAGCTACTGGATTCAGGACTTGAATCACCCAGTCACCCATGTGAAACCCAGTGCTGTAACCGTCACCTGCTGGCTCATTGTTGTGACTTCTATGTCTAAATTCTCGTCTAGAATTCTTGGAGTGCTATCCCTAGAGAACATCAACAAGGCTTAGAATGTTTATTTTGCAAAAGACTTTCAAAATCCAAAGCAAATTACTTTGAATTTTTTAAAAAGTGTATTTACTTCTTTCTTCCATGAGGAAGCGCGCGCGCGCGAGAGAGAGAGAGAGAGAGAGAAAGAGAGAGAGAGAGAGAGAGAGGGAACACCCTCAACTGGGTCTTCACACTGTGATCCAAGCCTCCAGCCCTCTTCCAGTCCCAGACTTTGGGCACAAGTGTTCTCTGAGTACTCAGTGTAGTTTTTAGACTTGAACCAGAAATTTTGCCATGTGAGGTTGCCTTACAGAGTGTCACATTTTACTGGTAAACTAACATCTGTCCCCCAGAATTGTTTTACTGGTGAAATACGTTTGTTTTGGGAGATTGAGATTAAATTTTCATATGAGAAAAACTCATTTGGATCCAAAGTTGGTAAATAACATTAACAGCTGAACTGAATGACACCTTGAGAAAAACTATTATGTGTGTGCGTGTGTGTGTGTGTGTGTGTGTGTGTGTGTGTTTTGTTTGTGTACATGTATATACATGCATGTGTGTATACTCATTTCATACTCTAGTGAAAAATTTTAAGAGTCCAAAACCATATTGATTCATAGAACCAATGAAAAATATTCATAGAATTTCTCATGTGAGATCTATGACATTTATTTAGAGGAATGCACTAGTAAAAGAAAAGTTATGGTGGAACCACAAGGGCATAGCAGAGATCTTAATGTTAATAATAATTTTGCACACTTAATGGCAACATATACACACTTAGATGCTCACACATGGATATCTAGCAGCTTTTCTTTCTTTCTTTCTTTCTTTCTTTCTTTCTTTTTTCTCTTTCTTTCAGTTTTTGCTATAGGGTACAGGTGCTTATAGGAGAGACAGAGAGAAAGTGAGAAATCACTCCCTGAGTGAGGATGGCCATGCCACAATCCCTTATCTTCCATTCTCTTCTTGGGATTTTGAGCACCCATGCACATGTGCCTGGCATGAGTTTTAAGTCACCAGGTCTGGAACTTGAACTTCAGTCAACTATGTAGGAGTCCAGCAATTTATCCATTCCACCATCCGCTTGTCCCATCTAGAAACTTTAAAAAATCGACAGCCATGAACCAGCAGTTAGCGTAATGGCTATGTCGCTGGACTCCCACGTAGTTGACGGCGGGTTGTGTCCCGGACCCGGTGGCTTAAAACTCATGCCGGGCGCATGTGCGTGTGTGCCCAAGATCCCGAGAGGAGAATGGAAGAGAAGGGATTGCGGCGTGACCATCCCCCCTGGGGGGTGATTTCTTGCTTTCTGTCTCTATGTCTCTCTCTGTCTGTCTGGCGAGCGCACGCGCCCTACAGTGAAAATCTCTCAAAAAAAAAAAAAATTGACAGTCATGCTGTTCTTCATGTGACCAAGTCACTCTTCCTTTTCTGTTATCATCACTTCTGGCAGTTTGAGTTGACCATCATTGAGCCTTTCCCTTCTGTGAATTATCTATCACCTATTTATTTCCCTCTCTCTATCTAGCTATCCATCTATCTATCATCTATCTATCCATCTATTTATCAACCTATCAATCTATCATCTATCTATCTAGTGAAAGCCCTAAAAGAAATATGAAGAATTCACGAGTAAAGGCACAACTAGTGCAATTTCTTCAACAGCTTCTTTATCCTGCCTTCCTCACATTCCATAATTTCTTCCTCTGAGGAGTACCAGAAGAGGTTAGATTATTTTTATATTGAATAATAATTCCTGACTTTCAGTTCTTGCTTTATGATCATCTTGGATATAGAACTGTGTTTGCTCAGGGAAAATGGGTCACAGATTGCCAAACTAGCTCCTGACCGTGCAGTGGTTAAGAGCTGTTTGTTTTTCAAATACCTTAATTGTATGGTCTACCAGAAAAGAGCAGTACTGAAAATTATACCTCTGGACTAAATGCAACCAGATGGACAAAAACAACAAGGCGTTTGAAAAAGATAAATGCCCTACAATCCCCCTGTGGTTGGTTTTATCACCAGTTAATTTTATAATGGCTTCTCTGGAGCAGGGGGAAAGTCCTCTGTGCTAGGAGTAGTCCCTCAGTAAAAACCATGCAGCTTAAAGAAGGAGGGTCCTTTCTTCTGCAGATCTGGGTAGAATTGGAATAAAAATGTTGGTTTGAGGCTGGGATAATGGGTGGAGCTGTTGGGAAAGTGGAATTCTAAGCCCGAGAGCAGCAACACATACTTCTTGGTTTTATGATTCTTGTTAGTTTTCATTTTGCAGTGCCTCTTACTAGACACAAAGCCTGGTGTTGGTCAGTGGAGCTGAGGCAGTGGGAAGCATGGAATTGAATGGTCTGGTTGGTCATTGGTAGGTTAAAGTCCCAGAAGCCAAAGTTACCATTGGAAGACTATGCCATGCTAAGTAAGGGTCATGGATGGACTCTGGATCTTTGTTCATCTTTCCAAGACAATAGTATCCAAGCTAAATAAGTTGGTCTGTGGGTATGCCTTAAAATCTAAGCAACCAGGCTGTTGGATTTTTTTAAGTCATAAGTAGTTATTATATACCATTTCTTGTAGTATATAATAAACATATTGGATTCAGAGTTGGACAATGAAAAGGGTATGGAGAGAAAGTTCAGAAAGAAATGTAGAAGACCTCACTGACCCTCTTTTCATAAAAGGGCTATGATTTTCTGGGATTGGTTGAAAGACGTCATTTTTTTTGGTTCAGAGTTCATCCTCACTCACATTATCCTCAACTTTGCCTCAACTGCCACAACAGGAAGTCCCTAAACATGAAGGACAAGGAACTTAAAGTGTTCAAAGTATCTGTATTAAAGAAAAGAAAATAGATGAGTTGAAATAGTGAAGTCCAGCCTCTCCTGAGGCTTAAGTAGATCACTAGAGTTAAAATAGAATGGTCATGCAGTTAGCATTTCTTTCTCTTTTCTAGAACAGTCTCAGCTGTAAACATTGAGTCTCTATTCTTAGATAATTAAATAATCACAAGTCTCCAGTGATTATCCTATTTAAACTTCTCCTCACTTCTTTCAGAAGCTCTTTTTCCTTATCTAAATTTTTGTTAATGTCCTTGATCATGAGTTTGCCTCCACCAGAAAATTTATCAAACTGTACACTCTAGATAAATTAATTTTGTTATATGTCAATTATATATTTTTAAGAGATTTTTTTTCTATATGGTGCATGCACTCACTAGAGAGACAGAGCGAGACAGAAAGACAGAGAGCGAGAAATCACTCCTCGGAGGGGATGGCCACACCACAATCCCTTCTCCTTCTTTCTCCTCTTGGGATTTTGGGCACATACACACACATACCTGGGATTTTCAAGTGGTTGGGTCTGTCTGAGACTCAAACTGCAGTCTACCATGCAGTCCAGCACCTTAACTACCAAGCCACCTCCTGGTAAGCCCCTTCTCCTACCCCCTATTTTTTAAATGATATGAACAAAGCTGATCTGACCTGAACATTCTTGTACAGTACAGTCTTTTTGCTGGTGTGTATTTTATTTTTCTATTGGCTAAATATATGAGAATAGACTTACAGCCTTGTAGGGAATTCCATTGTATGAATACACGTTTTGTTTATCCACTTATCAGCCAATAAACATTTGGGTTCTTTCCACCTTTTGGCTGTTATGAAGATTGCTGCTATAAACTATTCATGTACATGCTTTTGTGCGAACACATGTTTTCAATTATCTTGAGTATGAAAGTAGGAGTGGAATTGCTGGGTAATATGGTAACATCAAATTGAACTTTTTGAGGAACTGCCAAACTGTTTCCCAAAGCAGTGGTCCCCTTTTACATTTTCATCAGCAATGTATGAGGGCTCTGATTTCTCCCAACACTTGCTATTGGCCATCTTTCCAGACAACTTGGTGGGTATGAAGTAATATCTCATTGTGGTTTTGATTTATATATCCCTAATTACTGATGATCAACATCTTTTCACATAATTATTAGTCATTTACATGTATTTGGATAAATAGTTATTCAAATGCTTTACCCAATTTTAATTGGTTAATTTGCCTTTGAATTATTGAGTTGTTCTAAAAGTTTTAAAAATACATTCTGGATGCTAGATACTTATTAGATACCTATTGGGTTGTCAGAATAGTCACGACGTAATTTTCCCTATGCTTTTCTATGCAAAAATGCATCATAACTTTCTGACAACCTAGTAGTATCCAGAATACATAAAAATGTTTTCCCAATATCTGGTTATATTTTTCTTGATAGCATTCCTTGTAGCACAAAAGTTTTAAAGTTTGATGACACCCAATTTATTGATTTTTTTCTTTCATTGCTTGTAGTTTTAGTGTTATCTATAGGAAATCATTGCCTAACCCAAATCATGGAAGACTACACCTATGTTTTCATTTAAAAACTGTTTAGTTTTGACTCTTACATTTACATTTTAATCCATTTTGAGTAAATTTTTGTATGTGTTTAAGAAAAAGTTTCAGTTTTTCTTTTGTTTGTATATACTTAGTTATCCTAGCATTGTTTGTTGAAAAGGCTATTCTTTCTCTTATTGAATTGAACTAATACCTTTGTTAAAAATTGACAATTGACCACAATTGTATGACTTTATTTTTGGACTCTCAATTTTATCTTATGATCAGTATAATATGTCTGTCCTTATCCTGGTACCATGTAGTCTTGATTACTGTAGCTTTGTGCCAATTTTTGAAATTAGGAAATAAAAGTCCTTCAATTATATTCTTTTTCAAGATTGTTCTGGCTAGTCTGGGTTTCTTACATTTCCATGTCAATTTTGGAATCAAATTGTTAATTACTGAAAAATGGCAACTGAGATTTTGAAAGAGGTTGAACTGAATCAATAGATTAATTTTGGAAATATGGCTCTCTTAACAATACTAAGTTTTCCATTTCATGAGCATAGGTGTCTTTTTACCTGTTTAGGTCTTCACTGTGGAGAACAATATAGAGGTTCCTCAGGACCTACAGATAGAACTACCATATGATCCAGCAATTCCACTCATGAGTATCAACCAAAAGGATAGGGAAATGCTCAGTTGGAAAAGTGCTTGTACATACATGTTTATTGAGACATTATTCACTATTGTTAAGACATGGAACCAACCTAAATGTTCACGAACAGATGAATGGATTGGAAAGGTGTGGCACATATACACTATGGAATACTACGTAGCCATAAAAAACAATAAGAGTCTGGCATTTGATAGAAAGTGGATGAGTGTGGAAGATTTACTAATGAATGAAGCAAGTTAGACTACAAAAGAGAGATGTCGTCCCCATTTTACATATACCAAATGTCTGTACTTTCTGATGGAAATGGAAAGATCGGAGGATATAGAAGCATGGAGAATGGTTGTGGGTACTGGAGACAGTATGGAAGAAGGGTGGAAAGTGGGGGAAGATGAGAGGAAGAGAATCAAGGAGAAAAATAGAGAGGCAGGACATTTAAAGAACACAGAAATGGAGGATTGTCTGTTGATGATTATGTGTATGATAATATCTATTTTCCAGTATAAAAGCTTTGAATTAGCTTGTGTTAAATTTATTTCTAAGAATTACATTTTTGATGCTATCATAAATTAATTTTTAACTCAATCTTATTTTCAGATTGTTTATTTCTTTTTAAAATGTTTTAATAAATTATGACATTTAATCACTGTGTATCATTACAGCTTACCAAATCCACCAGCAGAAAGATAAAACTAGATCCTTATCTCTCACTATTAACAAAAATAAGCTCTTTCCAAAGTACATGTATATAGCTAGAAAATTTTCCATGAACGCTGCTTTTCCTGTATCCCATCAGTTTTAGTATGTCACCTTAAATTTTCATTCATCTCCAAGTATTATCTAATTTTCCTTGTGTTGTCTGTTCTTGAGTCATTAGTTATATAGATTGTGTGTTTTTTTTTAACTTCCACATATTTGTGAATTTTCCAAATGTGGAAATGTCCATTTTGTGGTGCTACAGGATGTCAGACACTGGAAATTAATAATGAACAGAAATTTATTATTAATTCACTGTTTTCAAGGCTGGGAGTTTAAGAATATCTTAAATTTGTTTATAATGTTCTTATTGTTCTTTTTCAGGTCTGAAACATCTGAAAAATGACCCTTTTTTTTGTCATTCCTGATATTGGTAGTTAGTGTTTTACCTTTTTTCTTCATCAGTTTTGCTATAGGTTTGCCAAGTTTATTAATATTGTCAAAGAACAAACATTTTGCTTTGTTAATTTTTTAATGTTGCTTGCTAATTATTTATTTATTTTTGCTCTCCTATTGAATGGAGGATTTCCGTGTCTCAGTTGATACGTGTACACACACTCCGAATTAACTTCCTAGATGACATTTGTTTTATCTAGTGCAGTTACTTCTCCGTTAATATGAATTCTTTTTATCTTTCTTTGATTAAGGTTCAGGGCATGGGGAAACAATATGATTTAGCAGAAAGTCTTCTGATTTTGAATTTGACATTTCAAGACATTTAACTGCTTTATCCTCAATTTTCATGTATGTACAATGGGAGTAATTATGATTACATATAACTTATTGAAGTGTCTGGGATATAGTACTTGTTCTGTCATAGTTAACCTCAGAAGCCATTTGAGTTTCTCATTATTGTGTAGCCTATTAACCAACAGCTATTATTTAATACATAATCTGATTATTCATTAGGTTATGTGTCTCGTTTGTGCAATAGGAATAATTCCAAAGAGGAGAAGCATCTAAAATGTATTTGTAAATATTATCTTGCATTTATCTTTCTCTAAATGTCATCTGGAAGATACTAAACAAAATTAGACTGAGAGTTTAATAAACATCAGACTACAGATCAAAATTAAATTTAAAAAATTTTAATAAAAAGTCTCTTGCCTCACAAAATCTCTTCTGGCTATAAACTGGCTGTCTCAGTTATATTCTGACCCTCAAAACTTTGCACCATAAAACAATAGCTATTAGGGACCAGCAGTTGGTATAATGGCTATGTCACTGGACTCCCAAGTAGTTGACTGTGGTTCAAGTCCCAGACCCGGTGGTTTAAACTCACACTGGGCGCAAGTGCGTGTGTGCCCAAGATCCTGAGAGGAGAATGGAGGAGAAAGGGTTTTGGCATGGCCATCCCCCCTGGGGCGTGATTTCTTGCTTTCTGTCTCTCTGTCTTTCTGGCGAGCACACGCGCCCTATAACAAAAACTTCTCCTTAAAAAAAAAAAAAAAAAGAGAGAGAGAAAAGCTACTTACTTTGCTCTATTCTGGGATCATCAATTTAGGTGAAATTCAGCTTGGTGTTCCATTGATCTAAGCCAGGTTCACTTTTGATTTTCAATCTGCTGTTGGGGCAGCTAAGTAGGTGTGTTTCTGGTGTTTGGATGACCATTGATTGGGAAAATGAAGGAAACTGTGCTACTTTTCTCTCATCTTCCAGAAGGATAGCTCACACTTGTTCATATGGTGGCCCTAGGTTCCAAGAGCAGCAAAAGAGTAAGTTCCAATGTGGAAGTAACTTCCAAACCTGTTATATCACATTTTCTAATGTCCCATTAATGAAAGCAAGTTAATTGGCCAACCCTGGCTTACAAGGGTAGAGAAAAGACCATTCAATAGGAGTCAGCTGCAAAGAATCACAGCCATTTTAATCATCTACCACATTAGTTCTGGGCTTTGTATGCAATAGAAGGAATATGAGGCCTTATCATTTTCTCCAGGATGTTAACAGACTATGCCCTGCTTCAGAAGCTCAATCCAGCTACTGCTTAATCTGTGATGAGTTCCCTTGACAAATCAACAAATCCTTCTGCTTAAAGATGACTTAGAAAACTGATTCTACAGATAGTAGAAATATAAACTTTTTTCTTTGTTATCTGTCCCTTATGCTTCCTTTTCTCCCAACCACCCTACTCCCCAGTCCATTTGATTGCAGCTGACTGCCCCAGCTTTAATCCTTGTGAATGATTAGGAAAAATGCCAAATACCTGCTGAGTTATCTGAAATGGAGCATAACCCAAAGAGAAGATCAAAGAGAACTGATACACCAGGTTAAATCCTAAAAACCAAAGAGATGAAAAACCTTCACAAGGAAAATTTTAAAAAGCGATTGAGTGTGATACACAAACATGGAAAGATATCCTGTGTTCCTGGATTGGAAGAATTAATATAATCAAAATGTCAATTCTACCCAAATTAATTTACCATTCTAATGCATCTAATTAAATTACCAGAGACTCCTTTGCAGAAATAAAAAAAAATCATAAAATTTGTCTGTAATCACAAAAGACCCTCTATCACCAAGGCAAAATCGTGAAAAATGACTAAAGTAACAGGAATATTGGGGCCAGTAGAAGGTGCAGCAATTATGTCTCTGGAATTCCACATAGTCAACTGCCATTTGAGTCCCCAACCTGGTAGCTTGAAAATCACACTGTGTATGTGTGTGATTGATTAAGATTCTGGGAGGAAAATGGAGGAGAAGGAATTGCATTGTGGCCACCCCCCTTGTCAGGTGATTTCTCACTTTCCCTCTCACTGTCTCTGTCTCTCTCTCTCCATAGTTATCACAGAAGCCTCTAAAAGTGAAAAAGGAGGAATCTTGCTATATGGCTTCAAAATATATTACAGAATTGTGATAACCAAAACAGCATGATACCAGAACAAAAACAGGCATGTAGACCAATCTAACAGAATAGAGAACCCAGAAATAAACCCCAAAGCATACAGCCAACTAATCTTTGACAAAGGATGCAAGACAATTTAGTAGAGGAAAAAACATCTCTTCAGCAAATGGTGCAAGAAGAACTGCATATCCACTTGCATAAAAATGAAACTAGACTCTTATCTTTCACCATTAACAAAAAAAATTAACTAAAAATGGATCAAAGACCTAAAAATATAGCCTAAACCTTAAAATTATGAGAAAAAACATGGGAAACTCTTGAAGGCATTGGAGTAGGCAAAGATTTCTTAAATAAGATCCCTAAAGCACAAGCAATAATCCCAAAATAGACAAGTGGAAGTACATCAAGCTAAAAAGCTTCTCAGCAAAGGAAACAATAATCAGAGTGAAGACAACCCTCAGAATGGGAGACAATATTTGCAAACTAATTAATCAAAATATATAGGAATATATATATGTATATATACTTTTGAGCAGAAGAACTGAGTGTTTTTACTCATGCATCTTCTATGAAGCCTAGGCTTTCACTCTTTCTCCCCTTTTCTTTATATGAATAATAGAAGGTATTTGAATAGAAGGAGTCAATTCTCAGAGGGAACTTGAGGTATATGTGAGTAGGAGAGGAGGTAGAGTAGGTAACATTAACTTAAACATTGGATACTGTGTTAAATGTCTAAGAACGAAACACTGAACATAATCACCCCTATTAGCTATTTCTCTAACTTACCCCTGGGGAAAAATTTGTTTTTAAGAAGACAAAATTGGATTAGATGGTAAGAATGATCTTGTAGTAAATAGCAAACTGAACTAAGTGCTAATGTGTATCAGTTGTAATGTTGGAGATCTTTCTTTGAGTGGTTTTAGAATCTGGAGTCCCAGACATCTGTCCAGGTTGCCTTGGTACCGGGATGGCTATAAAGAGGGCACTTCTCCTTAGGCATTCTGTGTTGTGCATGCTGGATTGAATTTTTTCTTTATCTGGCAGCCTCTACCTCCAGCAACCGTTCTGCTCACTAACCCTGCCTCTAACCTTTCTTGAACTCTGAGATAGCCCCAGAGTGTAGAATCTGGAGTCCCAGACATCTGTCCAGGTTGCCTTGGTACCGGGATGGCTATAAAGAGGGCACTTCTCCTTAGGCATTCTGTGTTGTGCATGCTGGATTGAATTTTTTCTTTATCTGGCAGCCTCTACCTCCAGCAACCGTTCTGCTCACTAACCCTGCCTCTAACCTTTCTTGAACTCTGAGATAGCCCCAGAGTGATGCTCCTTTCTCTTTCA
>NW_006160055.1:1519207-1521791 GCF_000334495.1 Tupaia belangeri chinensis | reverse complement strand
CCTGCTCCAGCCCCAAACCAGCTCAACAGCAGCTAAAATCCTCACATTCATCAACTAACCTGTGAAGTGAAGTCATAAAGTCTTTCAGTCCTGTGAAGGAGGTGTGAACAACAGCCAGAAGGAAAGAAGTGCTTTGAGAGCTCCTGTACCAAAATGGGCTAGGATTTCATGTTTTGGACATGAGTTCTCTCTCTCTCTCATCAGAGCATGAATGAAACAAGCCAGGCTGTGAAAGAGAGACATTGTATGTCTCCACTTAATATATACTGTCTGTTTGCACTCTATGGCAAAAACTGAAAGGTTAGAGGGTATCGAATCATGGAAAATGGTTATGGATACTGGAGACAGTGTGGGAAGAGAGTAGGAGAAGGGAGAAAGTGTGAGGAAAGGAATCAAGGAGAAAAATGGAGAGGCAAAACATTTATGGGACATAGAAATGGATGATTATTTGTTGATGATAACATGTATGGTATTTTCAACTAGTGTAAAGTGTATTCATCCTGGGTAAATTCACTGTACAAGTGGTAGTATTGTATTGTAATTTAATGTATAAATTAAAAATGAAATATTTTTTCATATTTCATAAAATATAGTTTCATATTTCAGGAAACTATTTTGGGGGGGTTAATATTAAAAGCAAAGTATTAATGTCACAAAGAAATGTGGTATTATGTGTTGAAGATATTTTGTAGTTTTATCAACTGTATTAGGGAGAAATATACATTTTGTAAGACAAATAATAATGTGATTGAATTTATAAAATCAAATGAAATGAAAAATTAATTAATTAATTAATTTAAAAAGTCTTTAACCTATCTCCAATTAAAAAATTTGCTGAGTTTAGACATTTCCTTTTCACCTTCTTATGCCGTGGCATTGGGAAGTACTTAAAAGCAAATGAAATGTAATTTTTAAATGCCAAAAGAAAATATCAATCTTGAATTCTATATTAAGTAGAGATATCTTTCAAAAGCAAAAGAGAAATAACAGCAGCCTTGGTTAATAACAAATACAACTGAAGAGCCTTCATTACACTGTCAGCACCTTGACTTGGGCAGAATAAAGTAGGGAGTAGGAAGCTATGGCTTTGATTTCCTGGACAATAAAGAAATCAGAGGATACTTTCTTACAAGGTCATCATTTCTTCATTTTAAAAAAGTATTAGTTGTACTTTTTTGTTTTACATTTAATCACTATATATCTTTACAGCATATAAAATGAATTTTCCCAGTATCAATACATTATATATTAGTCCAGACAAATATATTACCACAGAATAAGAGTACACTTGGCTGGAAAAACACTTGCCATCCATGTTTATTGCAGCATTATTCACAATCACTAAGAGATGGAATCAATCCAATTATCCAAGAACAGATGATTACATTGAAAAAAATGTAGCACATATACACCATGGCATACTATCAGGTCATCTTTTCTGAGCCTGAAAACAGTCATGCAAATGAAGTCTAAACTGAAAATGGCACAGGTTAAGAAGTAAAGAAACCTTTTAAATGGCTTGGATCATCTTTATATGATCACTGAAAACATCTTTATATATCTCATTGAGTGCTAGTGAGCTCCTGAGTGAGCACTCAGAAAACTCTCATGGCAGTGTTAATATAGAGGTGATGAAAACATTTGAGAGATTAGAAAACAGGATACTAGCACTTCTTTACCTCAAGGTCCTTGCCTTCTGATTTAAATGACAAGAGATAAGAAAAGTGAGCTGGGTGGGAAACTAGACTCCATAGGATCTGGCTCTTTATGCTCTGTCTACGACTTGAAAATTTCAATTAGAGCCCCATAGTCTGGTAATTAAGGGGGTCAGATCTCACATGGCTAACCACAGTTCAACTATTTTTTCCTGGCAACTTGAAAAACATATAGAGAATGTGTGCATGCATACCTAAATACAGGTTGAAGGAAAGGAGGAGAAGGGATCAAAGTGCGACCACAACCCATTGGAGGATGCTTTCTCCTGCTCTTTTTCTGTCTCACTCACCCTCTGGCAATTAAAAGTTTGAACTAGATGAGACCAGCAGATGACATAATGCTTACATCATTGGATTCCCATATAGTTGACTACAGTTCAAGTCCTAGAGCCAGCGTCTTAAAATTCATGCCAAGAGCATGTGTGTGCATGCCTTAACTCCCAAGAGAAGAATGGAGAAGAGGGGATTGTGGTGTGGCCATCCTCCTTGAGGGGGGGGGGATTGCTTGCTTTCTGTCTCTCTGTCTCTCTGGTGAGTGTACAAACCCTATAGCAAAGCAAAAAAAAAAAAAAAAAAAAAAAAAAACCTCTGAAAAAGAAATACACTTTCAATTAGAACCAGTCACGTTTCACTACCACAACCCTATATACCCTTGCTTTTTGTCCTTTTCCTAGTGCTTTCTTCTTCCCCTTTTCTTCTCAGGCTTCTTTTCTTGGTTCCTCAACTAAGTCACCATTCCTCTCCTTAAACTTTCCTCAGGCAGAATATCATCCCTGAGAAGTATCTATTACCTTTTCTTTCAAAAGTCTGGCCTTTTCCATATTTCCAGTAACTTTTAAAAAGAGTCATCTTTCATGCAGTCTTTCCCT
>NW_006160055.1:1514702-1519176 GCF_000334495.1 Tupaia belangeri chinensis | reverse complement strand
GATGATCAGGAAAATAAAAAGTAACAATTTCTCCCTGTTCTTCCCTGTCTAAATATATACTACTATACCCTTACAGCTTTATCCCACTGAAACCTAAGCCGCTGACTTAGGCAAACTGTAAATAATGTGGTTGGCTGATTTGCAGAAACATTTAACTTGAGTTATACCATTGTCTGTCTTTTGCATACTGGTGCTTTTTAGGGCCCCAGAGGCTTAAGGATCATGTGATTTTAAGAAAATGTTTCCCTAGGACAATCTAGATAAATCTACCCTGGATGGCTTTAGGAGTTACAGTATGCCATAAGGTAATTTGTGGTTTTCATGGAAACTCTCATCATGCTTTCACACACTTAATTTGGGCAGTTAACTATCTGACACTTTGTTGGTTTCTACTACAATTCTTCTGCTATCTTAAAGGACAATTGGACTTATCATAGTAGAAACAATGATCAGCAAGGCCCCTTAATCACAGGTAAAACACTGGGCAACTTCAGGTCTTAAAGAAATGTATTTATGGCCAAGTAGCATTCCATAGAGTATATGTGTCACACTTTTTCAATCCATTCATCTGTTCGTGGGCATTTGGGTTGGTTCCATGTCTTAGCAATTGTGAATAATGCCAAAATAAACGTCGATGCATTGATGTGCAAACACTTTCCTGACTAATGATTCTTCTGTCCTATGGGTAGATACCAAGGAGAGGAATTGCTGGATCAGATGGTAGTTCTATTTCAGATGATAGTTCTATTTGTAGATCTTTGAGGAATCTCCATATTGTTCTTTTTTTTCTTCTTTTTTTTTTAGGGGATCTGATTTTTTTTTTAAACTCTGAACAGAAAAGAGGTATACAAATCTGCTAAAGAGAAGTGGTAAAAATCAAATGTTACATATTACAGAATCAGTATATCAAGTTTGCTCCAGTAGTCGGTGATTCTCATATTGTTCTCTACATATACTCTATGGAATACTACTCAGCCATAAAAAAATAAGACCCTGACTTTTGAGAGAAAGTGGATGAATATGGAAGATTTACTGCTGAGTGAAGCAAGCCAGGCTATGAAGGAAAGACATTGTATGTCCCCTCTTAATATATACCAACTGTCCATACTCTAGCTGAAACTGAATGATTAGAGGATATAGAAACAGAAAATGGTTATAAATACCAGATACAGTGTAGGAAGAAGGTGGGTGAAGGAGGAGAGTCTGAGGAAGGACATTAAGGAGAAAAGTAGAGAGGCAAGGCATTTATGGGACAAAGAAATGGGTTATTATCTAGTGAAGATAATATATATAGTATTCTCTACTGGACTAATGAGAAATGTATACATGTTAGAATACTCACTTTACAAGCTAAGTGACATATGTGATTGAATGTACAAAAGAAATTGAAATAAAAACATAAAAAAGAAATGTAATAGGATTTTTAAGACAAATATCACAGACAGATGAATGGAGTGAAAAAGTGTGGCACATATACTCCATGGAGTACTATTAAGCCATAAAAAACAAGGCGCTGGCATTCGATAGAAAGTGGATGAATAGGGAAGATACATTGCTGAGTGAAGCAAGTCAGGATATGAAACAGAGACATTGTATGTCTCCACTTAACATATACTGACTGTCTGCACTCTATGGTAGAGACTGAAAGACTGGAGGACATAAAAGCACTGAAAACTGTTATGGACACTGGGGAAAATGGAAAGGAGAGAAGGAGAGGGGAAGAGTGTATTGCAGAAAATTTGGGGGAAAATAGAGAGGTAAGACGTTTGTGGGACACAGTTACAGTTTATTACCTGTTGATGATGTGCATAGTATTCTCAACTGGGCTGGCATGAGGTGTATATCATGCTGGGTAGTCTCCTTGCAATCTAAGTGATGTATAGCAATTGAGTATATAAATAATGATAATAATAATAATGATTTTAAAATAAAATAAAATAAAAAGATGTAACAGGCTCTGTGTTTTATTTGTATTATGTATTTTATCTAGTATTTCAATGGTAATTTATTTTATGTGGATGCTGAAAGGGGGTAAGGAGGTTATTAGGAGAAGCAATGATAGATGGGAGGCAGGAACTGACTCACTTTGCCTAAAGATTCTGATCCTTCTTAAGCCAGGATATGAAAGAAAGATATCATATTGTATCCACTTAATATATACTGACTATCTGCACTCTATGGTCGAGAGCGAAATGTTGAAGGACAAAAGCAGTGAAAATAAGATAAGACAGTGTGGAATGGGGGAAGGAGAAGAGAAGAGTATAGAGAAGATAGAAAGAGAACAAATAGAGAGGCATGACATTAGTAGGACACAGATATGGCTTATTACCTGTTGATGATGGCATGTATAGTATTCTCAGCTGGATTGGTCTGAGAAGTACTTCATGTAGGGTAATATCTTTTTATAAGCAAAATGAGAAATAGTGATTATTTTAAAAAATTGGAATAATAATAATAATGATCAGAAAAGACAATGAAAAGATATTGGATGATGAAATGGGGATTTTAGTGTCTCTGTATTGACTGATATGCATGGTATTCCTTCTGGAAAAAGAAATGTAATACACTGTAAAGTTATATGTGATTCAATGTAATATAAACAAGATTATGATGATAATAAATAAATTTTTTAAAAATCCTAAGTGGATGAACATGAAAGGTTTACTGTTAAGTGAAGCAAGTCAGACTATAAAAAAAATTAAAAATTTAAAAAATTTACAAAAGATTCTGATGCTTCTGAATGCTCCATCCTATAGAAGATAATAGCCATCTGTTCTCCTCACCCACTAGTGAATGAGTGAGGGGACACTGGTTAATAATGTGGATAAGGAGACTTGGGGCACACAATGAATTTCACAACTTGACAGTCTTTGGACACTGCAACCATTGACCAAGTGCTCTATGACATGCCCTTCTCTGGAGGCCACCAGACACATCTGTCTGACAGAATACAAATGCAGTGCTACATGGAGGGAGAAGAATAGCCAAATTGATGGCTGAATTACTGCATTCCAGTCTGGTGATATTTAGTTTAAATCCCATTTTTGTTTTGAAGAGAGATTCTAGAAGATTTCCCACCAGGATTTCGAAGCCATCTTTATCTTTTCATTTAGTTCTCCTGAAGAGGGAGAAGAGTGAAGGAACTGCTCAGGGAATGAAGTGTGACCTTTTTTAGAGAAGTGCATTTGCTCATACTTCAGTCATCCACAGGAACACCGTGGATTAAAACACATGAGTATTTACATAGGAAAGGGCCAACCATCACTGTTCCTCTCCCCAAATGGCACATTTCAATAACCTATAAAAGCAAGTTCAAAGAGATTTAACTTTGAATCACAGGTGAGAATGATTTGAAACATCTTGAAAAATCATCAGGTGGTAAAGGAAACTGAGTCCTAGAAAGGCAGAATGAATGCAGGGCCAAGAGAGGTGGGAAGGCATTCAAAACAAAACCAAAGAGGAAGAGAAGTGGAGAAGTCTTAGACTCTTAGCAGGAAAGTTAAAATGTTGCCTATAAAGGAATAAAAGGGAAAATTGGTTCCAGGGGCAGCAGGGACTTGTAAAAATCATAAACATAGTTTCCCAATCAAAGATGTAAAGGAGATAGAGAAGGAGTGATGGGAACAATTGAATCCCATACCACTTAAAACAGGAAGCATCTCTTTAGCCAGGACATGCCCAAGCATATAGTTTTGTTTCAGAACTGGTCAAGTTCATAAACTTGCAGATATTTAAACAGTTTCTACATTATATGTACATTTTAGTCCAAAGTTGGAAATGAAAGTAACTACATTGGACTTACTGAGAGATGATACACTGGTCTCCAATGCAAAACTCTTCCAAAGATTTTCTATACTAATTTTACTTTTTTCCCTTCTTCATATCAGCAAAAATTTCTCAATTAAAGCTCTCTTTTCTTTCATTCACCAAACGTTTATTCTGCTTACATGAACTTCATGCATATGTTCTTAACAATTATGCTCGGATTGTTCATGAAAATTTCACAGGACATTCACAAAGCTATCTATCACCTCAAGTTTTTTCCCTGTTAACTATTTTTATTGCACATGCATGTTAGGCAAATAGAAAAATAATTATGAAAGCAGAAAACTGAAACAAAAGTTAATTACATGGGATTTTTGTTTTACTGCTGTGCTTGATAGACATGAAATAGACGATATCAAGCAATTCACTTTTTACTGCACCTTTACATTTACATTTGAACCTTAGACAAGATGTGATTCTACTCTAATACTTAATTTCCCCAACTGGACTGGCTGACAAATAGCCAACACCAACCTGTACAATATAAAACAAAAAGATTATTTATGTTTAAGGAATCTCCTATTTACCAGGTATACTCAGTGCTGACCTGTTTTGTGATTTCTATTAGGCAGTAAACATTGCTCTGTTTAATGAACACCCAGTTCTTGGAGTCAGCTATAGCACGGACAGCCACTTAAAGCTCTTTCCC
>NW_006160055.1:1457058-1514435 GCF_000334495.1 Tupaia belangeri chinensis | reverse complement strand
CCATGGCTGGAGAAGATCTGGCCTTTGGGCCAGGTTCATTAGTAGACCTTCTTTATAGTTCAGAAAAATAATTGACATGATTTACCGCTTGACTTTTGTATACTTACACTTGAACAAAATTTCAAAGCATTTTGAAAAAGTCCTAGCTGATCATTTGACCTCCTCTGTAAGAGACCTTTTTAGGGTTCATTTAACTTTTGATTTTTAAGAATCTGGTTGGGGGAAGGCATCATCATCTGAGACCTGCCCTACTCATTTCAGGGACCAGCCTCAGTGCTGAGAAGGCCCCAGCCAGTGACCTTCTCCTTCCAGACCCCAAAACCTAAAAAGGACAAGGAAACTACAGGCCTTACAGAAGACAGCTCCCATTTCAGGGGTCAGTATCACATTTGAGAAGCCCCCAGCTGGTGTCCCTCTCCTCCCAGATCCAAAAGCTAGAAAGCACAGGTCAACTGCAGCCATTTTCAGAAGGCATCTCTATCTGAGGAGTACCCTGCTCATTTCAGGGATCAACATCACAGCTGAGAAGTCCTTGGCCAGTGCCCCTCTCCTTCCAGACCCAAAAAACTAGACAGGACAGGGGAGCTGCAGAACTTTTCAGAAGGCATCTCCATATGAGAAATACCCTGCCCTTTTCAGGGACCAATATCATGGCTGAGAAGCCCCCAGATGGTGCCCTTCTATTCCCAGACCCAAAAAAGTCAACAACAGACTGGGGAACTGCAGGCCTTTTCAGAAGGCATCTCCATCTCCACCAAAAGAGCATCCTGACTATTTCAGGGGCCACTCATGACTGAGAAGACAACAGCCAGTTCCTCTCTCTTTTCAGACTGAAAAGCTAGACAGGGCTGGGGAATACAGCCTTTTCAGATGGCGTCTCTCTATTAGGTACATCCTACCCCCTTCAGGGATCAGCGTCACAGTTGAGAAGACTCCAGCCAGTTCCCATCTTTTTCCAGGCCCAAAAAGTTAGAAAGGACAGGGGAACTGCAGACATTTTCAGATGGCATCTCCATCTGGGGCATACTCTATTTCAAGGACCTGCATCATGGCTGAGAAGGCTCCAGTCTGTGCACCTCTCCTTCCAGACCCAAAAAGTTAGAAAGGACAGGGGAACTGCAGACATTTTCAGATGGCATCTTCATCTGACGCATGCCCTGCCCATTTTAGGGACAAATGTCATGGCTGAGAAGAACCCAGCTGGTGTTCCTCTCCTTCCAGACCCAAAAAGCTAGAAAGGACAGAGGAACTGCAGGATGTTTCAAAAGTTACCTACCTCCTTCTGGGACCAGCAGTTAGCGTAATGGCTATGTCGCTGGTCTCCCATGTAGTCGACCGGGGTTCTAGTCCTGGACCTGGTGGTTTAAACTCTGGGAGCGTGTGCATGCATACCCAAGATTCCGAGAGGAGAAAGGAGGGGAAGGGATTTTGGCATGGCCATCCCCCGGCGGGTAATTTGCTTTCTGTCTCTCTGTCTCTCTGTCTTTCTGGCGAGCACATGTACCGTATACCAAAAATCTCTCTCTCAAAAAAAAAGTTATCTTCTTCTGAGGCATACCCTGCCCATTTCAGGGACTGGGATCAGGGCCAAAGAACCCTGGCCAGTTCATCTCTATTTGCAGATCCTAAGAGCTAGAAAGGTAGAGGAATCTCTCTCTCCCTCTTTTCTTTTTCTTATTTCTCTTTTATTCTTACTCCTAATTTTTTTTTCTTTTTTCCTGTTTCTTTCTGTTGCTAATTTTCCTCTACTTCTTCCACATAGCATAGGGAAACTGCAGGCCTTTTCAGAAGGCAATTCCATCTGAGATGTGCCCTGACATTTTGTGCAGTACACAAAAAATGTATTTTTTTATTTTTGTGGATTTTTCTTTCTGGTTTTATCCTTTTATTTTGTTTTTGTTTTGTATTTTATTTTTCTCTTGCTTTCTCTTCCTTTTTCTGTATTCTATTCTTTTTTCTTTTATCTTACTTTTTCATTTTGCTGCTCAACCTTTACCCACTGTCTAGATAGGTCTAGGTGCATAGTAGCCAAACTATGAGCTAGCTCAGAGAAATCCTTATCCCTCACTGATCCTGCTGCAGAAAGGAAGAAACCCTTCTTCATAAATATGAACTAAAAACTTGTTTTGTGGATACTAAGTGGCAAAAACACAATAGAAGAGTACAATTGGTACAGAAATACCTCACAGTAAAGGGAAATAAACGAGCTCACAGTTGCAGAAACTTTCTTCAAAAAATTTGCCAAAAGTTAATATATTACCAAATGACTAAAAGTCAAAGAAGGGCCTCAAAGGTGGGAGAACCAAGTAATACATCTTCAACGAGGGAACACATTAACTCATCTCCAAATATGGAAAATTAGAGGAAATTACTGAAGTTTTAGAAAAAGAATTCAGAATATTTATGGTGACAAAACTATGACATGCAAGAGAAAAGAGACATTAAACTACAGGAGATGAGGAAGTCCTTTCATGACTTAAAAGAAGAGATAGACAATATAAAGAATGAAACTGAACTTCTAGAGCGAAGGGCAGAGAATCAAAAACAGTATCTCCCTTAAAAGTACTAAAAGCAGATTAGATCATTCAGAAGATCAAATCTCAGATCTAAAAGACAAAAGCCCTGACCTAGAAAAGATCACCAAAAATAATGAAAAAATAACTACCCAAAATGAGGATAATATATGGGAAACACTAGATACCATTAAACACCCAAACGTCTGAATAATTGGTATTCCAGAAAGTGAAGAATATAATAAGGATATTGATAATCTATCCCATGAAATCCTGGAAGAAAAATTTCCAAACCTAGGACAGTATTCAAATATTTATACCCAAGAAATACAAAGGACTCCAAATAGAATCAACCCAAGAAGATCCTCTACATAGCACATCATAGACTGGCCAAAATCACAGATAAAGATAAGATTCTATGAAAGTCATCTGTGGCTGTTTTCTGACTGCAATGTATAGTTGAATTAGTAACTTTTTTGTTAGCTTGCCTCTGCCTTCCCTTATCTATTATGGCACCTCTTGGTTCTTGGTAATAAGCTAAAACTGCAAGACTAGGGTCCATTTTATGTTTTGTGAAAATTACTTAGGGACTTATGAAAGGTTTTTTTCACATCAAAAAGACCTAATGTTTCCCCCTTTGAATAGTGCTGAGTAAAAAGAAGTTTATTCTAAAAAAATAAAATAAAATAAAAACCTAGAAAAAAAAGATAAGATTCTAAAAATGGCAAGAGACAAACTTCAAGTTATAAAGGTGACATATCAGACTAACAATGGACTTCTCAGTAGAAACAAAGCAAGAAAGGAAAGAATGAGAAGGTGTATTCAAAGTGTTAATGAAAAACAATTTCAACCAAGATTACTATACCTGGCAAGATTGACCTTCATATGGAAAGAAAAGATATAAATATTCTCAGATAAATAAAACTTGACAGAATTTACTAACACCAGACCAACTCTTCAAAAAGTTCTGAAAGGAGTGCTATACCAGGAAATATAATAATATTGAATGTGAATGGACTAAATTCCTCAATCAAGAGATACAGACTGGCTGAATGAATAAAAACAAACAAACAAACAAAAAAACCCCCAGAATCCCTCAGATAGAGGGATTCTATCTGTGGCCTACAAGAAACACACCTCATGGATAAGGACATACACAGACTAGAAGGGATGGAAAGGGATATTCCATGCAAATGGAAACCAAGAAAATGCTAATTTCAGACAAAATAGGCTTAAAGACAAAAACTGTTAGAAGAGACAAAGAAGGTCATTATGTAGTATTAAAAGGGCTAATTCTTAAAGAAGCTATAACAAGGGACCAGCAGTTAGTGCAATGGCTATGTCACAGGACTCCCATGTAGTCGACCATGATTCGAGTCCCAGACCCAGTGTCTTAAACTCACGCCAGGCACATGTGCATGCATGCCCAAGATCCTGAGAGGAGAATGGAGGAGAAGGGATTATGACGTGGCCAACCCCCCAGGGGGTGATTTCTCGCTTTCTGTCTCTCTCTGTCTTTCTGGAGAGCACATGCGCCCTATAGCAAAAACAAACAAACAAACAAACAAACAAAGATATAACAGATATTAATATCTATGCACCCAACTCAGGTGCACTCAAATACATGAAACATTACTAGTTCTAAAAAGAGAGGTAAACTGCAACACACTAATTGTTGGGGATCGCAACAGCCTGCTATCACTTTTGGACAGATGACAAAAAATAAGCAAAAGATACAGTATCTAAATGGCATCACAAATCAAATGGATTTGACAGACATCTATAGAACATTCCACCCAAAACCTACAAAATACACATTTTTCTCAATGCTGCATAGAACCTTTTCGAAGATTGACTGCATGATAGGGCACAAAACAAGATTTTATAGATTTAAAGCCATAGAAACTATATCCAGCATTTTCTCTTACCACGATGGAGTTAAACTTGATATCAATTTCAGTGAAAATCCTTGAAAATAGATAAACACATGGAAATTGAACAACCTATTCCTGGATGACTTCACAACTACTGAAGAAATTAAGAGTGAAATCAAAAGATTCATTCAAACCAGTGATAATGAGTACACAACTTCCCATAACCAATAGTACTCAGCAAAAGCAGTCATAAGAGGTAAGTTTATAGCAATTAGTGCACATAAGAAAAAAGATAGAAAGGTGGCAAATGGACAACTTGACATCCTACCTCAGGGAACTGAGAAAACAACTGGGGGAAAAAATGCCAGGAGAAAAGAAATAAAATGATTTGAGACAAAATAAATGAAATACAAAATAAAATTTTAAAAAACTACACAGAAAATAAATGAAAACAAAAGTCGATTATTTGAAAAGGTAAACAAAATTGACACACCAGTAGGTAGACTAATTAAAAAGAAATAAATGAGCCAGATAAATCAAATTTACAATGAAAAAGACAATATTACAACAGACATCATATAAATACAAAACATAATCAAAGGATACTATAAGTAAAAATAAGCCAACAAAGAAGAAAACTTGGATGAGATGGACAAATTCCTGGACATGTATGTTTTATTGAGATTAGATCAGGAAGACATAGAAAGCCTGAATAGACCCATAAGAAGCAATGAGATTAAATCAGTAATAAATAATCTCCCAACAAAGAAAAGCCCAGACATTGATGACTTCACTTCTGAATTCTACAACACTTTTAAAGAAGGGTTAAACCCCACTCTACTCAAACTATTTCTAAATATCTAGAAGAAAGGAACCCTCCCAAATTTGTTCTATGAAGCCTCCATCACCCTCATCCCCCAAACAAACAATGACATGACAAAAAAGAAAAATTACAGACCTATATCTCTGATGAATATGAATGCAAAAATTCTCAACAATACTAGCAAATCATATCCAACAACACATAAAAAAAGATTATACATGATGACCAGGTAGGCTTTATTCCTGGGATGCAAGGGTGGTTCAACATATGCAAAACCATAAATATAATACACCATATTAACAGAAAGAAAGATAAAAACCATATGATCATACCAATCAATTCAGAAAAAGTATTTGAAAAAAATACAACAACCTTTTATGATTAAGACTCAGCAAAAATGGCATGGAAGAGATATATCTCAATACCACAAAAGCCATCTGTGAAAACACCATCGCTAACATCATAATGAACGGGGAAAAGCTGACAACTTTTCCACTAAAAACTGGTACAATACGAGGCTGTCCACTTTCTCCACTCCTTTTCAACATAGTGCTGGAAATCCTAGCCAATGCAGTCAAAAAAGAGAATAAAATAAAAGGCATTCAAATAGATAAAGAAGAGGCAAAATTATCTCTGCTTGTGGATGACATGAATGTATATACTGAAGACCAAAAGTTATCCATGAAAAAACTCCTGGAAGTGGTAAATGAATACAGTAAAGCAGCAGGATACAAAATCAACATTAAAAAAATCAATAGTATTTCTACATACTAACAACAAGCAGACTTAGGTAGAACTGAAGAAAGTAATCCCATTTAAATCACAACCACTAAAAGTAAATGATACCTAGGAACAAATCTAATCAAAGAAGTCAAAGATCTCTACAAGGAAAACTATGCACAGTAGTCTATCCACTGTGAGAACAATATGGAGATTCCTCAAACATCTTCAAATAAAACTGCCATATGGTTCAGCAATTCCACTTCTCTTTCCTCCTTTTCTCTGGCAAGTAAACGTGCTCTCTGGAAACTATTTTTTTTAAAACCTACATGATTTTAATTTTGGAGGTTAAAGCAAAATCAGAGGTCACACAGAATTCTGGTAAGGATATAGACTTTGTAATCAGACCCCATTTTTATCACTCATGAGCTGGGCTACCATGGCATATTTTATACAGCTTCTAAGATTAGTTCCTCAAATGTAACCTAGAAAAGTATTCCCTGTTCAAAGATGTTGTATGCTTTAACATAGACCTTTAAAAAAATACTTAACCTAAAGCCTAGGTTTACATTGTAAATGTTTAGAAATGGTTGTTGTTATCCTGATAGTTAATTGATTTTCAAATAGGTGATGAGGTCTACTATTTCACATGCTGTCTTCCTGCCAATTGTCAATATATCTATTTTTTTATTTGTTTGCTAGAATGTGCTTGTTTGAAAGAGTTGAGACAGAGAGAGAGAGAGAAAGAGAGAAAGTATGCCCAAGGGGGGCGGCTATGCCATAATCCCTTCTTCTCCACGTTCCTCTTGGGATTTTTGGGTACACACACATGTGACTAGTATGTTCTTCTAGATGCTTGGTCTGGTACTCCAACCAAATACTTGGTGATTCGGCTATGTGGGATTCTGCCACCATAAACTTCATGCCACATGTTGGCCCCAGTAATCTTAAAATATGATTTAGATCTTATCAGTCTTTGACTCAGATATCTGCAATGTGTCCACCTCAGAACAAAAGCCAAAATTTTTTCCAAAGCCCTTCAGTTCATCCCACACTTCTGACTGAAATTCCCATTGTCCTCCCCTGGGTTCCCTGCATTCCAGCTACCATGACCTCATTGCCTCATTTTTTTATCCTTCTGCCTGCAACACTTTCTTTGCCCAGATATCCTCAAGGCCAGTTCTCAATCCTTTCAGGAATCAATTTAGGAGTCCCATTACCAGCAAGAACATTAATTAGCCCATATAAAATAACGACATCT
Source organism: Tupaia belangeri chinensis (assembly GCF_000334495.1). Taxonomy (NCBI): domain Eukaryota; kingdom Metazoa; phylum Chordata; class Mammalia; order Scandentia; family Tupaiidae; genus Tupaia; species Tupaia belangeri. The sequence goes on along the minus strand of NW_006160055.1, from coordinate 1,507,244 downwards.
ATGTATTTCAGCACTCCCTATCCCTCTTACCTTGCTTTACCTTTCTCCAGTCATTTACTGCCATCGAACATACATTAACTCCCTTTGTCTAGTATCTCCTCAACTTGAAAGTAACTCCATAAGGCCAGACATTTCAGTTATTCTCTGCAAAATTCCAGTGCCTTGAATGTGCCTGGTATGTTCTAGGTACTCCATACGTATTTCTTGAAAGAAATAACAAGCAGGAGTATGGTTCATTCTTATCCCAAGGCTTTGGGAGACTCACATCCAATCTGCTCAGAGTTGACAACCCCTGGTCTAGTCCCCTCCCCCGCATTGTTTTTCACCACTTGCTACTGCTCCAAGTACTAGAAGCAGAAAAGAAAAAGTGGTACTATAGACACCTAAACTTACAGCTGTGATGGGGAGAGGAAGGTTGTCTTACTGCTGTCATATAGATTTTTGTTTCTCCATCTCTTTGTCACCTGCGACTTTGTCATTATTCGCTTAGTTTATTATACCAGACCATTATATTGGTCCTCATGCTTCATATGTCTTTGCTTCAGTCCACTCTGCACGCTGCCATCATATTGTTTTCATTATCTTATTACCGTATCTGAGATTTGCAGATCCTCTCTGTTGTTTCTGACTTCAGTCCATATGATACACGATATTCTTGAATCTTCTCTATCTCATTCCTTTTTTTCTGTCTAGAGTTAGCTCCTGTGTGTTCCAATCTCTGCTCTAGATGATTTCCTGCATTCTGCACATGCTCAGTGCATCCTTGCTTCCATGACTTTGTTCTATTTTTTTTTGGAATGTTCCTCTTCCCCTTTCTGCCTACCTATATCTTGAGGCTCAAGTCACATATTAGCCAAGAAAAGTTTGTCCACTAGTTACTACATACAATACCCATATCTTCATGTCCTTAAGTATTTGCCTACCTGAAGTTGCCCACAGTTTAGCCTGTAGCTAGTCTCTAATTATATCACATAACAATAGTAATAATTACCACTGTAACTACTATTTACTCAGCTCCTATTTTGTTCTAGACTTATGTGCTACTTTCTTGTTATTCATATTAATTTAGCAAGATAGGAATTATGATCCTTAATTTGTGGTATAAAAATATAAAGCTCATAGAGGTTAAGCAGCTTATCCTAAATCATATGTTTAGTAAATAATAGAACCAAAATTTAGTTCCAATGTGCCTGTTTATGCTGTGTTGTCTTTTTTTTTTTTTGTATCTTCATATGCACTATAAACTCCCTGGAGATTTATCATAGTAGATTCATTCAGTAGGTTCTCAAGAAAAATTGGCTGATTGAAGAGCAAAGAAGCTGCATCTTGATTCAAATGTGCTCTGACAAAGCCTTGCCTCACAGAAAAGATGAAAGAGGGCATAAAATATATGGTTTTTGCCTGTTGGTGATGCCATGTATAGTATTCTCAACTTGCCTGCTGTGTGGCGTATATCATGTTGGGTAAAACTCTTTACAAACTAAATGATGTGTAACAATTGAATGTATAAATAATAACACATTTTAAAATATTCTGAAATAAAAAGAGGCCGTAAAATACTTTCCTTGCCTTCTCTTTTCTTCTGTGAGGAGGAGATAATGAGTATAAAACAATGAAGTCAAGTCTGCTTGAAGCCTCAAAGGGAGGACAAGTTCTCTAGGCTCAAGTATTTCTCTTCAAGACACATTCAATAGTTAAAGATACTGGGAAAACTAGAGAGAGCAGTATCACCTAACTCCCACTCACGTAAGCCACTTACCTTCTACGGATTTTGTTTGTCAGGATTATCTTGAACGTTAAAGATAAATAGCAGTATCTAAAAATTAGTTCTGGGCCAGAATTATCTAACTAACTAACTAACTAACTAACTAACTTCCTTCCTTCCTTCCTTCCTTCCTTCCTTCCTTCCTACTTTCCTTCCTTCCTTCTTTCCTTCCTTCTTCTTTCCTTCCTTTTTCCTTCCTTCCTTCCTTCCTCCCTTCCTTTCTTTCTTTCTCTTTCTTCCTTCCTTCCTTTCTTCCTTCCTTCCTTCCTTTCTTTCTCTCTCTCTCTTTCTTTCTTTCTTTCTTTCTTCTTTCTTTTTTTTTTGGAGAGGTTTTCGCTATAGGGCGCGTGTGCTCACCAGACAGACAGAGAGAGACATAGAGACAGAAAGCGAGAAATCACCCCCCAGGGGGGATGGTCACGCCACAATCCCTTCTCCTCCATTCTCCTCTCGGGATCTTGGGCACACACACCCACACCCAGCGTGAGTTTTAAGCCACCGGGTCCAGGATGCGAACCACAGTCGACTACGTGAGAGTCCAGCAACATAACCATTACACTAACTGCTGGTTCCCTCTTCTTTCTTTTTTCTCCAAAGAACCAAACTCTATGATTGCTCTTCTTTTACCATCCCTGTGGTCAGATCAACTACATCACTGATGCCCCAGACTGAGTGCTTCACAGGTGTCCCTGGAATCCAGGATGGAAGGCCCAAGAACATATCTGACTAAAAAGAGATCAGGAAAGAACGTGCTGAGCATGCCAGAGTTCCTTTCTTTAGAAGGCTTTTAACCCCATGTCCTAAGGCTGGGCACCTGTTTACTCCCTTCTCTCTATCTACTGTGTGCCAGGCACCAGGCACCAGCCACCAGGCGTTGTGCAAGACACTTCACACACACAGCCTTTTTTTCTAAATCCTCATCTGAGCCCTTTGGATCATCTATGAAATGGTGATATTAGATAGCATCCTACCCAAAGTCACCCAGGCAAGGGGAGAAATTCTAATATGAAGCTGTCTGTCTTCACAGACTTTTCACTCCACAACATCATCTGCCTGTACCAGGAACCAAGAGACCTGGGTTCTTTATTTCAGCACAGTAGATCACTTAGCAGAGTCCTCAGTGGTTTCCCCTGTAAGATGCATATGTAACCACAACCTCCTGTTACCCTAGGCCCCTTCCCACCTTATAGAAAAATTTTGGAACTAAATGTACCATAATATGTAAATACCTGATGCAGAAGAAAAGAGAAGAGATATTCTTCTTAATTTTCTTATGTACCTATCTATTTATATCTTACGTCCTCAGTCAGTCTCTTATGTCCACACAAGTTTCATACAGCTTAGGGAACACAGAGGGTGCTCAAGAAATACCGAATATGTACACGAAGACTTCAAAAAGTTTGTGAAAAAATGGAATTAAAGTACAAGTTTATTTTCAAACAAAAAATGTTAAAATCCATGCAACTTTTTCATAGTATGCATTTTCTATGAACTTTGTTGTTGTTGTTGTTGTTGTTTTCTATAGGGCATGTGCGCTCGCCAGACAGACAGAGAGATAGAAAGCGAGAAATCACCCCCCGGGGGCATCGCCATGCCGCAATCCCTTCTCCTCCATTCTCCTCTCGGGATCTTAGGCACGCACACACATGCACCCAGTGTGAGTTTTAAGCCACCAGGTCCGGGATGCGAACCGCGGTCGACTACATGGGAGTCCAGCAACATAGACATTATGCTAACTGCTGGTCCCCATTTTCTATGAACTTTTGAAGACTACTCCTTGTACACGGCATGGTCACAATCTGGTGGAATGGCAGATCTTTCAGACCAAACTTCTTTCCTTGACAAGTGAAGCTTAGGGCATAAAGAACAATGAAGTTGGAGCTGAGATCAGATCCCTTGGGTACTGCTCCATAACAAAGCACTCTGAAGAGTTACGTTTATCCATACAGACAACAAAAATCACACAGGTATGCAGCTAATTTAAGACGTGAGTTGTTTTCCTGCTCTTAGCTACTTGATCTTTCATTGTATAAATTCCTATTGCTTTCCTCATATTTTAACATTTTTTTTTATATAAAATAGCACCTGTTAAGATGTCTAAAACATAGTGGTAAGAAAGCTGAATAAAAATCAGATAATTTGGTCTTTGGGTTTTAAATTTCGATATCTGAAAGGAAACTTGGAAGTTAAGATTAATTAGGGTCTGATATGATGATACCCATAGTTCAAACACTATGTTTTTGACATTGCAAAGCATTTTTACATAAAATTGTTTGCTCTTTTACAAAACTCTGTGGGCTAGCTAGGGTAAGGGTTATATACATTTTTTTTTTAACTGTCAAAATGTATGTGCACTTGCCAGAGATAGATTTAGAGAGGTGAAGGTGACTTCAACATTGGGGCATGGTCACATTGCAGTCTCTTTTCCATTTTTCATCCTGTTAGGATTTGGGGCATGCATACCACAAACCCTGAATGTTTTTCAAGTCATCTGGGCTGAGATTCAAACTACTGTTTTCCATATGGAATCTAGCTCCATTATACATGAGGCCCTGGGGCCAACCGGATCATCTCCATTTATTAGAAACATATCCCATGACCCAAACAGTGGCAGACTGCTTCCTTGATTTCAGACAGGTGAAGAAGCATAGGTCAGACTGAAAAGAGGAGGGCAGCTCCATGTGGTTGAGGAGGTTCTGCAGTTGTGAGTGCTGCTGGCCAGGCCAGAATCCTCCTTCTCTTTGCTCTGCACCCCAGCACCTCTTTGTCCCAGCAGGCTGATTTGCTGTGAGCTCAGCACAGAAGGCCACTGCTGCTTCCAAATTGGCCTTTAATGGTGGGAACTGGGTGCCAGGGTTTTCTGCTGGTGACTGCTCTTTCCCGGCACTCTCTTGTGGTATCATATTTTATCAGCTTATTCTTAAACTCCTCTTACTGACCCTCCCAGTACTCACTGACCCTTTCTCAGGTCACTAAAATTGAGTTCACTGAGGACTCCTTCATTGCCTGTTGGTGCTTCCCTTCTGGTTAGTGTCCACCCTCAATTCAGCCCACTCAATACCTTACTTAGCCTCAATCCTAACCCCATGCTTAGATATTAGATCTCATCCAAATCCACCATACCTTGAGACCCCAGTTTCATATCTAATGAGCTCAGTAGGTTGGTTTGGTCTGTTCCCCACACCAAACTTCATTTAATATCACCGACTTGGGGGACTGAGGGATTCCTGCCCAAGCTCAAACAGCCCGTTAATGGTAGAGCTGGTAGAGGACTTCTCATCTCCAGCTTCAGCTCTTTTCACTTATCAGCATGTGTTCTATGCCTCCACACGTCACCCTCTTTGTGAAGATACCTGATATACCCTGGGTATAATATTCTAATGCCTTTATGCATGTTTCCTCCTCTGCCGGGAATGTCTTTTCTCATATTTTCCTTGTAGAAAATCCCTGTTTAAAAATTAGTCTTGTGGGGCTAGCAGGTAGCTTGGTGGTTAAGGTGTTAGATTCCCACATGGCCAACCATGGTTCAAGTCCCAGCATAGGCAACTTGAAAATCACACCAGTGCATCTGCACCCAAGCCCAAAATCTCAGGAGGAGAATGAAGAAGGGATTGTGGTGTGTAACAATCCCTCTGGAGGATGATTTCTCACTTTCCCTCTCTCTGACTCTCTCCTCTCTCTTTCCATCTAAGGCAAAACCTTAAAATTAGTCTTACATCACAGCTCCTCTGAAGTGTCTACCTACAGAATGAATCTGATAATTTCAGCAGCTTTTTAGTGTATATTTTTCATTGTGCATCTAACACTTTACCACATTGCTATGAGGGAGCTTTGACTTTTTTTTTTAATATATTGTAAGCACTTTGAAGGTAGAATTTGCATCTTATTTTTTTTTCTTTTATACCCCTCTACTGTGTCTATTTCAAAGCTGTGGTAATATTAGGACCTTTATACATGATACTATCTTATCAGCTAGTCAGCTAGAAAGTGAATGGAGACTATCCACTGATGGAAGCAAAAACATCATAGCCAAAGACTTCACCACTATCCTATTAAGGATAGCCTATTAATCACCAAACTTAGTGATAAACACAAAATAACAAATGACATTAGATCTATCATTTCAAGTGTGGTCTCTATTAGTAACAAATTTAATTTAATAATCACTGTTTGTTATAGTAAAAATCTCACTGTCATATAAACATAATAATAATATTTCTATCTCATCCTAGCAATTAAAGCATTATTTCATTGAATCCATGCAGCTACATTGCCAGGTCAAAATTATCATCATAATTTTATAGAAAAAAACTAAAGCTAAGAAAATTCCAGAAACTTTTAAAAGAGAAATTACTAAACTACAAAGAGCCAAATGATAATTGTGTCTAAGATTTCAGTGCTATGACTGGAATGGCTATCAGGCTAACACCTTTCCTCACCCTCTGCTGCACAAGTAAAGCTAATTATTCTGTTTTTAATACAATTGTTCTTCTCTGCACAGCATACTTGCAGACTTCCTTTTTCTCTTCATCCTCTCTCTTTCCGATTGACCTTTATTATTGCTTCCTCAAACTAGCTTCCACCCCCTACCTTTGTACTAATAATATTTATTTCCCCAGAATAATTGAGGCAGAACCAGTCTGGCCAAAAATGCTAAAAGACAAGTGCATGTTGTGTATTAGTCTCACATGATGTTTATTGATTATAATGTAGCACATGCTCACTGTAAAACATTCCAACAATATTGAAAATCAAGACAAAAACCGTTATACAATGATTTTAAGAACCTGAGATAACTGCTGTTAATATGGTGGGTGTTCATTCAATCATTTTCCTTTGCATATGTACAAATATATACATATATTTTCTTTTTCTTTTTTTCTTTCTTTTTTTTTTTTAATAGAGATTTTTGCTATAGAGTACATGTGCTTGCTGGAGAGACAGAGAGGCAGAAAGCAAGAAATCACCCCCCAGGAGCTTGGCCATGCCATAATCCCTTCTCCTCCATTCTCCTCTCTGAATCTTGAGTGCGCGTGCTCACACACACACACACACACACACACACACATCTCTTTCTTGAGTTTTAAGCTGCTAGACCCAAGACTCAAATCGTGGTCAACTATGTGGGAGTCCAGTGACAACCATTTCACCACCTGATGGTCCTCACATATTTTCTTTAAGTGTAGTAATACTATACATGTTTTGTAAACTTTCCTTTAAATATGTGGAAGCCATATTTCCATCACTCAGGCATATAGACTTACATCATTTTTAAAGGGTGGTAATATTCTAGGAAGTGGATATAGTGTAATGAGGGACATATGTTGTTTCTATGTATTATAAACAATGCTATCATGAAAAAATTTTAAAAAGTCATCTTTCACACTTTGGCCAGGCGAAGAGATAATCACGAGAGCCCATCTTTTAATTTATATTTCTCTGATCACAACATTGAACATCTTTGCTCAGGTTCACTTACCTAACATAGTATTTCTTGTGTGAATTACCTCTTTTAATTCCCTTGTTTATTTTTTGGTTGTTTCACATTTTCTTCTTAATTTCTAGCATCAATTTATATAAAATAGCCAGCTCTGTTCTGTCGTGTGTATTGGTCTATCAGAACATAGATGGAAGTAATGCAGAGAGGTGAGTAGAGAAAGGAGGTGGCTCATCAAGGTGTACTTATTAGTTCTCTGATGTTTCCAGTGGCTCAGCAAGATTTATTAACTCCCAAACCAGTTGTACTTCTTGTATACTATCCTGATTTTCCTCATAAAGCAGAAATGCACTTCCAATTGACCAAAAATTGATACCATAGATATGTTCTTGCAAAGAAAAAAAGAAGCAAAAAATAGCATTTTATTTATTTTTACTTTCTCTGCCTCCCCCTCCCCTTTTTTTTACTCAAAGGTTCATTTTTTTCCCCTAGAGAATAGATTGGAATACTGAGGAAGAGATAATTTTATAACCATGCTATCAATAGTATTCTGTCTACAGGAGGGAAATAGGTGGGGTGACCTTCAGTGGTCTTTGAAAGTGTGATAAAAATTTCTTGAAATTCACATTTTTCATTTAAAAAAATTAGCATTGGATAGTTATGTTGATGATTTCTTGGCTTCTGTTTTCTATGGGGCTACTGTAACGAGATGCTAATAGCTCAGTGCCCCTCCACTGAGATGGTATTTGAAGGCTACTATCTTGATCTGATGCACACTCGCATCTGTTTTTCATGCCTTTCCAAAATAGAATTGCATTTTCTTCCTTTTTGTTGCAGGAAGGGGAATACAAACCCCCAAATCAGAAACCATGATGAACAGAATGTGCACTTGTCTCTTAGCATTTTTGGCCAAGCTGGGTCTGCCTCATTTATTCTGGGGAAAAAAATATTATTAGTACAAGGGTAGGGGGTGGAAGCTAGTTTGAGGAAGCAATAATACAGGTCAATCGGAAAGGGAGAGGATGAAGAGAAAAAGGAAGGGAAGGAAGCCATCCAAGTGCATCAGTGGCAGATAGATGATTCCAGACTTCCTCTCTCAAGAAACACTGGACATGTGGAAAATGCACTTGTCCATTTGTGTACCCCAGAAAGGGAGGGAGAGAGGCTCAGACTCCTTGAAGGGAAAAAAAATCAGGGGAGAAGTGAAGCAGGTGTTTCCTGTTGCCTGTGTCTCAGAGGAAAGCTCAGCGCTCTGGGAGGGAGCTTTCCACAGCGGCACAAATTGGGTGAAGCCATACCTTTCCATCAGCCTAATTCAGAGGTCAGACACATCAGCCATCACCTGCCAGCTTCTCTTTTCTCTCTCTGACAGTCCCCCTAGCTTCAAGGATCAGAAAAACAAGTACAAAGTTTATACAGATGTAGCATACACACAATTTTTTCTTAAGTTCTTTATACCCTCCTATTTTAGGTTATCTGCTTGTTTTGTTTCTTTATTTTATTTCTCTCTTTCTACTTATACCCAAGATGTGCTCTTTCTTCATCTGAACTGAAAACAAAAATGAAAACAAAAGACAATACAAGTTGAATATTACCTTGAAATATACAAATTGCATATGACCTTAGATGTGTACATTGTGATACTGAAAAGCGCTGGGTCATTTAGCTTTATGCTTCTGCAAATTTAGAAAACTAAGACATTAGTGGCACCAACATTTTAATATTGCATTAATAACTAGCTATGTCTTTTGAAATGTTTGTACCTGCTCTCTATTTTTCTCTTTATATATATCTGTCACCCTCGCTCTCTATAACAGTGACATTTTGGAAGAACAATTAAATTGGTGTGTGTATGTGTCTACGCACATGTGCATCATGCATGGAAATATTTAAAAACAATCATGATATTTTAAAATATATATTTGGATATTTTAGGCTAAGGGGAGTGAAAAAAGAAGAAAGAAAGAAGCAGAGGATAAAGGGAGTTAAGGAGAAAATAAAAGAAGGAGAGAAGAAGAAAGGGAGAGAGGAAAAGGATGAGTTGGGACATGCAACTACAAAGAAGAAAACACCATATATCATCCAGATGTTTTGTCTACAGCAGACCAAACATCAGGCTTTTGGGAAACATTTGGAAGTCACAATGCTCCTTTCACTGCACAGACAACTGTTGACAGTCCTATCGCCTCTTTCCTTGTGTGTATGTGTCTATCCCTTTCAAGCCTTTTTGTGGTCAAATTATAAAGGCCTGTTTAGTGGATGGGGTGACGTCACACTGACCACAAAAGCTTATATTTCCTGCTACTAAATACACAGCCCCTGCTGACGAAGTGGTCATTACAGAGCAGGCTTGTTTCTACCCGGGTCATCCCAAGTGGGGATAAAGGCATTGGGGGTGGGGGCCTGGCTGAAAGAGCAGAGCCATTATTCCCAAGTGTGTCTGTCTGCCTGCTGATCCTCATCTTATTAGAACCGAAAGATGAACATAGAAGTCCCTTTGTGCTTCCTCCAGGCCTTTGTCTCTAAGGATGCTGGGACATACAGAGAGGTACCGAGGAAGAAAGAAAGGAGCAGATGAAATCCAGGTCTTTGATTCCCTTCTCCCCAATTATATGCTGAGCGATTTTTTACTTCTCTGGGTCTAATTATTACAATCTCTATTTAACAAAAGAGGAAAGAATCTCATCCAGGAATCAAGTGAGATCATGTATTTTAAAGTGATTGGCTTTATTCGGAGGAGTACTATTCAAATCTTAGTATTACTTCTTTGGTGTTCTCTCTTTTCTTATGGTGAATAGGAACTATGATTCTTCTAAGAGAAGAGGAGAGGGTTGGTTTTATTTTGGCAAATTTTTTTTTAATTTTATTAATTTATGCTTTTGGAGGTTACAGGTGAATTATTTTATTTATTTATTTATTTATTTATTTATTTCAGCCCCTCCATGTCCTCATCTTCAGGACCAAGACAATAAGCCCCACCACGGGGGCTGGTGTGCGCTGACAACATGAGCGTTTTTGTTTATTTATTTATTTATTTATTTATTTATTTAGAGAGGTTTTCGCTATAGGGCACGTGCGCTCGCCAGACAGACAGAGAGAGACAGAGAGACAGAAAGCGAGAAATCACCCCTCAGGGGGGATGGTCACGCCGCAATCCCTTCTCCTCCATTCTCCTCTCGGGATCTTGGGCACACACACACACATGCCCGGCGTGAGTTCTAAGCCACCGGGTCCGGGATGCAAATCGTGGTCAACTGTGTGGGAGTCCAGCGACATAGCCATTACATTAACTGCTGGTTTCTATATTTTATTTTATTTTATTTTTTTAGTGAAGCAAAATAAAAAATTAGCTTCAGTGGTAAGAAAGCCTGTCAAATTGAGAAAAGAAAGCCACACCAAGTGCTTGAGGACCACAGAAGAATAAGAGAGGATCAGCGTATGATCTAATTGAAGAAGTAGTAAGTGGGTTAGGTATGGTTCCTAAGAGTTTGCGGGCAGAGGTGACTCAAGGGTAATGCTCATGCACAAGGACCCCTAGGGAATACGTGGCAATAAACCAGAATGGTTTGAGGGCTTGTGCTCTGTCTTTGGCAGTCTAAACCTCAGATCAAACAAAATTATGTGAATGTACTTTTTGAATGTTTCATACAATCAGGTTAATATCAACACTGAGAGAAGTTAATTCAAACTGCCCAGCCAGGAGCATAGAGAAAGCCATGCTGCAATCCTTTCTCCACCACTCTCCTCTTGGGATCTTGGGCATGGATACATGTGTTCCTGACACAATTCTCTAGCCACTGGGACCAGCATTTGAACCACAGCAGTTATGTGGGAGTCCAGCAAATAACCACTATGCCATTTTCTGGCCCCTAGAAATTTCTTATTCTCAGTCCCAGGCCTCTGAAAAAGTAAGACTGGAATCCCCTAATTTTCTTCTCTTTTCTTGATTCTGATGGTCTACTACATGTAGGGCCTTGAATCCAACAAGGACTTGGGAATGAGGCTACATGGCATTTAGTAAGAGAAGTGTTGCCATTATCCATACAATTTAGGTGATCTGGATAACCAGTCTGAATTTTTTACTGCTGATGAATTTCAATAGGCCAATGTTATCTAGGTTGGTTCTTTACATAAACCAAAGAATCTAAAAACTGCCATGTTCGTTTGAGCCGTGTGTACCTGCTAAGTGCTTACTAGTACCCCTGCTCTCTATCATGACCACTGATTAACTTTAAGGGCCTGTGGTTGGCCCAGAGCCATGTTCAGTTCACTTGATCTGAGGTTAGGGCTGGGCTGGATGTCTCAGTTATTTCACTCAAGCTGCCATCCCCTGGCTCAGGCATAAAGCCTTAGACCCGTTAATCATCATTTTCCTGGAGCTCACTAGACAAACTCCTGGCTAAGTGCAGAACTATCATTTTCATTTCCTAATTTTAAAAAGAGTGTTTGGTAACAGAGAGAAGGCAGGCCAGAAATGCAGCTTCAAAGTCCCGCCATAGGAAAAAAAATTGTAGAGAGAAGGTCCTGGGTCACTTTCTTCTAAACTCACCTTCCTTATAGTGCTGAGGAGTGTCCCAGAAGACAAATTCTTCTCTGGGGCTGGGCATCCTAAGATTTATAAAGAAGAGAGACACAATCATCTTTGACTGGGTTTAGTTGTTTAGGGTAGAGCTCGGAAAACAGAACTAGGGGAGTTAAGAGAGAAGTTAAAGTATAGTATTGGGACCAGTAGATTGCTTAATGGTTATATAACTGAACTCTCACATAATCAACCATGGTTTGAGTTCTGGACACAGTGGCTTAAACTCATACCAGATTCATGCGTGTGTGTGCCCAAAGTTCTGAGAGGAGAATGGAGGAAAAGGTAGTGTGGTGTGGTCATCCTCCTGGAGGGTGATTTCTTGCTTTCTGTCTTTATGTCTCTCCAGTGAGCACATGTGCCCTTTAACAAAATCTCACTGAAAACAAAAAAAAAAAAAAAAAAAAAAGAAGTTAAAGTATGGTGTTAAGTTAACTAAAGAGTCAAGTCCTAGAAAATATGGCAAAATTGATGACTTCAAAACAGAAAAAAATATTCAATTCAAAAATACTAAAAAAAAAAAAAAAGTTGATAGCTTCTAAGTCAATTAATCAAGACACTGTTAATAGATTTAGTATACCTGACAACAAAAATAAAATAAAAACTGAAGTGATCTTGGGAACCAGCAGTTAGCATAATGGCTATGTTGCTGGACTCCCACGTAGTTGACCGCGGTTCACGTCCCGGACCCGGCGGCTTAGAACCCACGCCGGGCACGTGTGCATGCGTGCCCAAGATCCCCAGAGGAGAATAGAGGAGAAGGGATTGTGGCATGACCATCCCCCCTGAGGGATGATTTCTCGCTTTCTGTCTCTACGTCTCTCTCTGTCTGGTGAGCACAGGCGCCCTATAGCAAAAACCTCTCAAAAAAAAAAAAAAAAAAACCCTGAAGTGATCTCAAAAATACATCAATTCCAGGAAAAACAAGATTCCTGGAGAGAATAGTTGGGATAGATAGAACCAGAAAGCAAAGAGTGAGAGCTCTCATTGGTCTGTAAAGGAAGGACGGAGACACAGCAATGCCTGGGCCAAGTGTCTAAAGGAGAATGGAGGTAATAGTCTCAAAATCAGGAAGGTTCCAACATAGTGCAAAAATGGAGACCACACAATGTAAAGATATGTCAAAGCATCACATAGATAAACAACATATACAATTTTAGAAGTGGAGACTGTGGAACTAGTACTCAGAATTTAGATAAATTAATAATAAACTGGGAGAGGAGAGCATTTCTCTAGTGATTTCAGCTGACTCTGCAGAAAATCACTCAGATGTTCTTTGCCTCCAAACAACTAAATCCGATCTCAGAAAAGTGACCATCTGCTATCTTTCCTGCTGTGGGAAGAACTGGTTCAACCAATCAAGTAACTTATTTCTAAGGCACTAAATCTGAGTTATTTTTATCTCTATCATTTATCTACCTACCTATCTTTAGGAAAAATATTTCCCATGTATAGTTGCATAGTTGTGATACCAAAGGGATTGTTTTCTATATAATATTAAACATAATTTTTTTTGGGGGGAGAGATTTTCCCTATAGGGCATGTGCCCTCGCCAGCCAGACAGAAAGAGACATAGAGACAGAAAGCGAGAAATCGCCCCCCAGGGGGGATGGTCACGCCGCAATCCCTTCTCCTCCATTCTCCTCTCGGGATCTTGGGCACACATGCACATGTGCCCGGCGTGAGTTCTAAGCCACCAGGTCCGGGACGTGAACTGCGGTCGACTACGTGGTAGTCCAGCGACATAGCCATTATGCTAACTGCTGGTTCCCAAACATAACTGTTGAAAAGTGAAAAAATCAGGTTTTCAATGTGGGGTTTGAGTCCTATCATTCCAGGCAGCCATTTTCACTGATTACTTTTCCTTGTGTTGATTCATGTTTAATTGCTATTTTGGAATTGAATAGACACCTCTTCTTTGGTCCAAATAATCTGTTTGTGGATTTTACTCAAACTAACCTTTACCTTAACTTGTTGAATTTTGACTTTTTTCAAGTGATGTGGTGTTTATGTAGACTCTGTCTGTATTTGTCAGAGTTTTTTTTAAGTGTGCTTTCATTATCCTGAGACTAGTTGGTCTGAGACCTTGTACAGCACAGAGCTTTCTGGAAGTAGAAGGAATAAATGCTTTGGATGATGCCCAATGTAAATCTCAGTCTAAAGAGAATTTTGTGGCCAACATGAGCCTTGTCAAATGCCAGGCTTTCCAATGCAGGAGAATCCTACTGTATAACTCCTATTGTGTACCTATGAATATCACCAAGCTGTCCACTTCCTTTCCAGAACCCATAGCATAAAGAACTACCTTACTTTTACTTGGAACTTCAGGTTGACCTTACACTTTTTCATTTATTTTTCTTTAATTGCAGGGACCAGCAGATGGTATAATGGTTACAACACTGGACCCCCATATAGTTGATCATGGTTTGAGTCCTGGACCTGACGTCTTTAAACTTACACCAGGCATGAGTGTGTGCTTGCCCAAAATCCAGAGAGGGGAATGGAGGAGAAGTTATTGTGGTATGGCCATTCCTTCTGGGTGCTGATTTCTCACTTTCTATCTCTGTCTCTCTAGTGAGAACACACGCCCTATAGCAAAAATCTTTCTCTTAAAACAAATTCAATAGATTAAATAAAATAAAAAATTACATATGAATTCTACCATATAGCATAAACTAAGCTAAACATCCGGATGCATGTATCATAGCCAAAAATTTTGCATATCATCATGATTATATACTGTGTGTCAGATGCATAATTAGGATGTAATGATTGATGTGGTCACTTACTATTATCAGAGCCCGTGTAATTCCAACACTCACCCTTGCTTTGTGTTTTGGGTACTAAGTAGACTTCAGTCCATATAGTAGTCTAGTGCCCTCTTGTGGTTTTCAAACTAAGAGCCATAGCTCTTTCACAGTATTAGAGCTATTTGCTTTCTTTCTCTCAACAATAACACCTTTCTACAGTAAAACACAATAAGTGATAGTAGGCCCATCCTGTTCTGAGCGGGAGTCTGAAGTTTAGCTCAAGATATGGAGTTTAGGGAACCAGCAGTTGGCGTAATGGCTATGTCGCTGGACTCCCATGTAGTTGACCGCGGTTCGCGTCTTGGACCCGGTGGCTTGAATCTCACGCCGGGTGCGTGTGCGTGTGTGCCCAAGATCCCGAGAGGAGAATGGAGGAGAAGGGATTGCGACGTGACCATCCCGTCTGGGAGGTGATTTCTCGCTTTCTGTCTCTCTGTCTCTCTCTGTCTGTCTGGCGAGCGCATGTGCCCTATGGCGAAAACCTCTCCCCACACCCCCCCCAAAAAAGATATGGAGTTTAATAGAGACATTTAGAACTTAGTACACTATGGATACATAGTGTGTAACAAATGCATGTTGATTGAAATCCCTTCACCAACTTGGTGATACATTCTAGTTCTTTTTAAAATTTGCTTTTACACTTACTCATTTATTCATCCATTTCTTCCATGACATGGGTTCCCATAATTTGATGTTCTTAATTTGAAAACAGGAGAATTATGGGGAATAAGTGATTTCCAAAGTTTCATGATTTGTCTTGTGAACAAATCAAGTATCCTGCATGTTTCCAGAGGTACACAATGAAGGTTATAGATTTTAGTTTAATATAAGAAAAAAGGCTTTTGTAGGGCTTATCCATTTATGTATTTGGAGAGAGAGAGAGATAGGCATACCAAAGAGTCCTCATGCTTAATCAAATACCAGTTTCATCTGGCCCAGATAAATACATATGCACAGGTCTAGAATGCTGGGGAGGTCTGGGGGTATGAACCTAAGACCTTTCCAATGTAGATGCAGTTGTATTACCACAGTGCCACTATCCAGCCTAAGGAAAAACTTTTTAATCATTTCTGTTTTATGATACCAAAATGTGTCAGGGTATAAGCTTTCCATTCCTTGGAGCGGTCAAGCAATGATGGATAGCTTTTTAGCTCTGAAACTTTACAGCATAGTTCCTCCATTGGACTAAATGATATTTGATAGAAAATCTCTTAGAACTTATGGAGTCCACAAATATGTCCAACAAGAACACAACTTCCTTTGACTAGTCAATTAAATAATTCCCCGAGTTAAAAAGTTCTCTCTAATGTCCACTATGATACCTTTAACAGACAAAAAAAGTAAAGTTCTCTGTTGAAAAAAAAATTCTGTAATTTTTGCTTTATAAAAACAAAAGTTGAAAATTAAATAATAAAAAATAAAATAGGCAAAGAAAAGAAAGATCTACCCAATATACTACAAGTTCATACTTACCATTACCATTTCTAGGAAACTAAAATGTGTTCGTGTTTATCGAAACCCATTTTTATAATTTTACTGGTTCTGATTTTCTATAACCTTTGGGACTGTCTTCCAAATTGGATATTCTGTCATTTAACTGTTTTTGCATTTTTAGAAAATCTTTGACATTTGTACACAATTGTATATGATAGCAAATTACACACTGGAGAAAAATATTCATATTTGTTTAATTCTTTTTTTTTTTTTGGAGAGGGTTTTGCATTAAATAATAAAAAATAAAATAGGCAAAGAAAAGAAAGATCTACCCAATATACTACAAGTTCATACTTACCATTACCATTTCTAGGAAACTAAAATGTGTTCGTGTTTATCGAAACCCATTTTTATAATTTTACTGGTTCTGATTTTCTATAACCTTTGGGACTGTCTTCCAAATTGGATATTCTGTCATTTAACTGTTTTTGCATTTTTAGAAAATCTTTGACATTTGTACACAATTGTATATGATAGCAAATTACACACTGGAGAAAAATATTTGATATTTGTTTTATTTTTTTTTTTTTTTTGGAGAGGTTTTTGCTATAGGGTGCCTGCGCTCGCCAGACAGAGAGAGACAGAGAGACAGAAAGCGAGAAATCAATCCCCAGGGGGGATGGCCACGTCGCAATCCCTTCTCCTCCATTCTCCTCTCGGGATCTTGGGTACGCATGCACACACATGCGCCCAACGTGAGTTTTAAGCCACCGGGTCCGGGACGCGAACCACAGTCGACTACGTGGGAGTCCAGCAAAATAGCCATTATGCTAACTGCTGGTCCCCATATTTGTTTAATTCTGATTATAACATGTGATGAGTACATTAGTTCAAATTTACTGAAGAAGTTACTCATTCATAGCACTGCAAAACAGAAGATTAAAAAACTTAATTTGAGAAGTTTATTAATGAAAAACAAGTTTAGTTTGTCATTGCTAAGTTTCAGGGACAAAGAAAGTCATTGCCCATCTTAGAGAAGAAACTGTTGATTGCAAAGGGCCAAAACCAAGTTAAAACTACAGCAGAAGCAATAGGGTCTTAGTCTTTTAGACCTGTAGTTTTCAGGTGAATTAGAGAACTGCCTCGCCCTGGTTCTCCCTATCCCCCAATGCTTTTACACACAGTGTAGAGATTGGGCTGGGGAGCAGTTTGAGGGTTTTCCAGGGAAAAATCTGGTTTATCTGCACAATAGTAAAACACTAAAAATCTTGGAGTTCAAGGAAAGTTTAGGACCAGAATCCAGTGGGTTTAAGATTTCCCTCTCTTCTTTCTTATAGTAGTTTGCCACCCCACCCCCCCTTCATCCTGGCAGAAGAGTCAACAGCCCATGTCACAGACCTTGCTGACAGCCCTGGGCTATGACAGAATCCTTGCTCCTTCCCATCTCCGTGGGAGAGACACACTGGATTGTCACCAGGCTGTGAAATAAACCACCCACCTGGACCATGGAACCATTTCAAGGCTAGAAAAGCCAGCCTTCTTCAGCTGTGCCATATGGGAAAGAAGAAACACTGTTTTTCTCCATATGGATTTGTCACACATTAGTAAGAGGCAATTTCTGTCTCAGCCAAATGCTTTGATTCCTAAAACACATGAGAAGACGTGCTTGGCTTAAGTTGCCAGGGAACAGGATATGTACACCATAAAGCAAATCAAAACTAAAACTGTTACGCCATTCTGTCCCTAACTCATTGAAGAGACATCCCTGCAAATGGATAGCTCATCTCTTTAATGAGAAAAATACCTGAAGGCTCTTCTGGGGGGAGTCCAGTGTTTAACTGCCTCTTGCTTCATAGCTATGGAATACAAAATTTTAGAGCAAACAAGGATCTTAGAGACTTGTCAGTTTCTCTCTCCCTCCCCTGGGGCACATCATTTTTCATGTAGAAACCGAAGCCTCTAGAGAGGATTTGACTCATTCACTACCACTCAGTTGCACTGTGGCCTAGAGGAATCACATTGGGTCTTTTCAATATTAGTCCTCTTACATATGATACTCTTTTCATCCTTTCTTTCTTCAGATACTTCTTTTCCAATGCATTCACTGCAAAGTTCTTTCCAGACTTCTCCCACATTGCTCACAAATTCTATGGATAAAAGATTAAAAATTCTTTACTCTCTTTTCCTCAATGATAAAACTTGTACTAACTTCTGCATTATTTTATTAGCTGTCACCACCTTTATTTAATCACCGTGAAGTGATAAATATTCTACTACCTTCGTAGTAGAATATGGGACAAATCTCAATATTGCTAGTGAAGACCTATGTCCTGTCCCCAGATTCTTTAACAAATGATACAATAAAGCCACATTTTTTTGTTCATTTGCTTTTAGACTTTTACCATGAGACACATGTACTTGCCAAATACAGACAGAGACATGGACAGAGGAAATATGGGAAGTAACACTCCAGAGGGAATGGCCATGCCACAATCCTTTCTCCATTTCTTCAGGATTTGGGGCATGCATCTAGACACTCCTGGCATGCTTTTCAAGTCACTGTGTCAAGGGCTTGAACCATGGAGTCATGTATATGGCATCAGCACCTTAACTCAACTCTACCTGCTGGCCCATCTTCTGACCAACAGTAAGCACAAACTTCCAAGTCAAGTTTTTCATCCTTGGCTCCTTTCTCTGTGTCCTATATCTATGGAAAAGGATTATGTACCTTCAAAAGTCATGTTATTAGTAGAAGCACAAAATTAGTTGCACAGGGATAGATATACAGCTTTTACAGGTATGATCTCATGGAAACAACAATTAATTTTATGAAATTTCCTTCAGATGGGGTTCTTAAAAACTAGTTTGAGCATAACTCTATTGTTTGAGAGACTGCCTTATTTTGACAGGCAATTGAGACAGCATCTATGCAGAGGAAATAGCCTTGGTTTGTACAGCAACAAAACCTTTGATTTGAATGTATTTTGCTTTATGTGAAACCCTAGGCCCTACTTTATTCATAAAATGAGAATTATAGTATTTACTTCTCAAGGTTACTGTTATTACATGACATATGTCAGGTAAAACAACTAGTACAGAATAAGTGCTCAAAATAAATTTTCTATTTTCCCTTTCTTCTTCCAAGAGTAATTTAAACTATATTATGACATTTTTCTTTACTAGAAGAATCCAGTTAATTTTCTTAGGAAGAAGCCTGAACTTTGATGAATTTTCCCAGAAATTTCATTTTCTGTGGAATTATTTCCATTCATCAGGAGTTTCTACTGTAACTCCTTTAAGAATGGTAGTGGAAGTGGGACTAGCAGTTAGTGTAATGGCTATGTCACTGAACTCCCATGTTGCCGAACACAGTTTGAGTCCTGGACCCAGTGGCTTAAACTTGCGCTGGGCGTGCATACGTGTATGCCCAAGATCCCAAGAGGAGAATGGAGGAGAAGGGATTGTGGCATGGCCATCCCCCCCTGGAGGGGGTGATTTCTCACTTTCTATCTCTGTCTCTCTCTGTGTTTCTGGTGAGCACACTACCTATAGCAAAAACCTCTCCACCAAAAACAAAACAAAAACAAAAACAAAACAACAAGACAAACAAAAGCAATGGTAGTGGAAGGGAAAGTAGGCTACAAAAGCAGATGAGGATAACATGGCAATGGAAGTAAATATAAAATGGTCACATTGCCTGTTGGCAGACAAGCATGTGTAGTACGCATGTGCATGAGCATAGTTTGCTGTATAGATGTGTCATCTACCTCTCTTGCTCTCAAAAAAAACCTTTTTTTTAAAAAAATTGTAACTTATTTGGCTTCAACATGATCAGGGTTAATGGCCATGTTCAGCCACTAGGGAAAGTTGGATGGGTTAGGTTATTAAACATAAATGTAAAGTTTAGACACTTTGTCAATTAAAAACCTATAAAAGCAAAGAAAGTAGAATAGAACATGGAACTAAAGCTCAATCCTTGGAACGCAAGACTTTTGTCATCACCTATTCACCTTATTCAGAGCTGCAATGTGTATCCAGGGCTATCTGTCCTTACTACTTACAAAGAAGAATTGTCAATCAGTACAAAAATAGAGTCACTAATTGGATCAAGATGATGTATTGTTTAGAGGTAGAGTAGAATAAAAAGAGAATTTGTCTAGAATCCAATTTTTTATTGATATATTAACTACATCTTTGTGAAGTATGATGCAATTTCTCAGCATAAGAATACAATGTGTAATGATTAAATCAGTATAACTAGTACGTCCATCATCTCAACCATTTGTCATTACTTTGTGTTGGGAACATTCAAAATCCCTCCCTCCCCTTTTTTTTTTTTTTTTGTTATTCCGAGACATACAGTGAATTGGCATCTATATTCATCCTACTACATTTTATAACACTAGAAATTATTCCTCTTATTTACTGTAATTTTGTCTCTGTTAGTCAGCATCCTTATATCCTGCTCTTCCCTATCCTCCCTAGCTTCTAGTAATCATTCTTCAACTCTTTACTTTTATGAGGTCATTTTTCTCAATTTCTATAGATGAGTGAAAACATATGGTATTTCTCTTTCAGTGCCTGGCTTATTTCACTTACCATAATGTCCTCCAGGCTTGTTCATTTTATCTCAATTGACAAGATTTCATTCTTTTTAAAGGCTGAGTGGTATAGAATCCAATTTTGAACCATGCTTTGTTCCCCCCAAATGCAGGGAAAAGACTTGGAGGAACATGGCCTAAAATAGTATTTCTCAAATATTAATATGCATAAGAATCATCTGTAGATTCTGATTTGGTAGATCTGGGATGGGGTCTGAATTTCTCATTTCCAACAAATTCCCAAGTCATGCTAAAGGTAATAGTCTATACTGTACAATTTGACTAGTGAGAGTCAGAGATTCAGCTAAGAGATCATAAAAGAAATAATTTATAATTCCTGGAGACCAAACCATTTTTGGGTTGCTGGTGACATCCCTGATGCATTCAGTTTGTTTTGCAGCTACACTGGCCTGTGAAGAAGGTACCATGTTTTCTTTCTCAGGTGTTACTCCCTCTGCCTAAGTCCAAGGTCTTGGGCTTGGGGTTTCAAAAGAACCAATCAGCAGATTTGGAAGGAGGGGCATGTTTCTACTTCAGGAAATTGAACCCAGACTAGTTTTTTGGTTTCTTTTCTTTTCTTTTTTTTTTTTTTTGCTATAGAGTACATGTGCTCACCAGAGAAACAGAAGAAGGAAGAAGAAAGTGTCCAGAGGAGGTGGCCATGCCCCAATTCCTTCTCCTCCATTCTCCTCTCAGGATCTTGGGCATGTACACACATGTGCCCAGCATGAGTTTTAAGCTGCAGGGTCCAGGATTTGAACTGCAGTCAACTGTGTAGGAGTCCAGTGATATAAACATTATGCTAACTGCTGGTCCCCTGATTAGGCATTTCTAAAGATGATGGTTTGGGGAATATAAGTGAGAATGTGATTGGTTTGGCCATCTGTTTTCTAACGGTGAACAACAGTAGCAACCAAGATGAGACATAGCCCATTGGCTTCATAGAAATCAGACCTCACAAAGGGCTAGGAGCAGACAACATGATGATCTATTTTTGTTCACAGTACCTACAAGACAAGATTGTGATCACACTTGAGATTTTGCAACACTCTTATTTAAGACCTGAGTCAAGAGATGAGAGTTATCACTCATGGTTGACAAGAGCCAATAAATCTCAGGTAACATTAAAAAAAAGTAGAAAGAAAAAATACTGGTGGGACATGTTTCTTTTTCCCCCCATTCTCTCCCTCCCTCACCCTGTTACCCATCCCCTCCTATACTGCTTCTAGAATCATCAGTTGCCTTTCCTGCTATTTACACTTTCTAATTTTTCAGTTTCTGCTATTGAGTGAAGACATTTGATATATTTTAAACAGGGACATACATTACCTGTCTTTCATACTCTGGCTTGCTTCACTTAGTATTAATAATCTTCCAAAACCCTGATTTTTGACAGAAAGTGGAAGAATATGGAAGATTTACTGCTGATTGAAGCAAGCCAGGCTATGAAGGAGAGACATTATATGTCCCCACTTAACATATACCGAGTGTCCACACTCTATGACTGAAACTGATTGACTAAAGGATCTAGAAACACAGTAAATGGATGTGAATACCAGATATAGTGTGTGTGAAAGAGTAGAGTCTGAGGAAGGACATTTATAAGAAAAATAGAGAGGCAAAGCATTAATGGGACAAAAAAATGTGGTATTATCTGCTGAAGATAATTTTATAGTTTTATCAACTGGACTAGGGAGAACTTTTCACATGTTGAAATACTTACATCATAAGCTAAATAACACAAGTGAATGTATAAAATAAAATGAAATTAAAAAATATTTTTAAAAAGTTAAAAAAAGAGACAGTTTGAGTACCACATTTGATTCTATGGAATAACCAGCACTCCATGGAGTACAGCATGAGCCAGGCATGATGCCCCAAGCATGGCACCCCATATATGAGCAATGGATGTGGACAGGGAGAGGATAAATCCTTGTGTATACTTGCTTCATTTGGAGACTTAAATGACATTGGGGCCAGCTGATGTTTCAGCAGTAGCACAACATTCTGTGATGAAAGGTCCTGTATTTATGTCTTGGGTCCTCCCTGTGCACATTGAGAATACACATACTGTGATTTGGGCTAGCTGAGGCTAAGGATGGATCATGGTGTGAAGATCATGTTGAGTGTGCTTCTCTTTCTCATGGTAGTATTAAATAAATAAGTTTAGGGGAAAAAAGTATTAAATCTTCCATACACATCCCCTTTCTATCAAATGCCAGGGTTTCACTGGTTTTCATGGCTGAATATTATTCCATAGTATAGATGGGCCACATTTTTTTCAACCCTTTCATCTGTTCTTGGAAATGTGGGCTGATTCCAGCTCTTAGCAGTTGTGAATAATGCTGCAATAAACATGGATGTGCAAATATTTTTCTGACTGAGAATTTTCCTATCATCTGGGTAGATACCAAGGAGTGCAGTTATTGGGTCATATGGGAATTCTATTTGTACGTTTTTGAGGAATTTCTATATTGTTCTCCACAGTGACTATACTAATGTCCATTCCCACCAACAGCATAGGAGTATTCCCTCTTCACTACAACCTCTTTTTAAATATATGAACTTTCATTTAGTTGTCATCATCCTTATATATAATGATTATACTTCATTTAAAAATGTAACTTGGCCATTCCCCTAAGCATGGTTCTGAATGCTGCATAATATTCTGTTGAATAAATACAGCCAGAATGTCTGTCTAAAGGGAATGTGTTTAATTAATTGTTTCCTTTTTTTTTTTTCAATTTTAACATTGTAATGAACATCTTTGTGCAAGACACTTTGGAGTTTCCACAGGTAGAATTGATAGAGTTCAAGAAAATGAGCCTAATGTTTATTTCTATATTATTTTCTTTTCTTTCTTTTATTGATGGCAAGGTAAGATGATTTAAGGCATTTGGAAAAGACTTCCTATTTCATCAAACCAATTTCTTCAAATCTGAAGTTCTAAGAGATGGTATTATTAGATGCTTTATTTTACTCATTATGAAAATGGTGGCAGAGCAGCAGCTTGAGCCCATGTCTCTGCTTTTGGAAGCTACAAATCATCTGCTGTCTATGACTTGAAGTCCTTCAAATTCTGGAGTGTTGAGAGTCCATTGGTACATCCTACTCCCTTCCAGCCAGAAGAAAACAATGAATTGTGCAAAATCCAAGATGTGTAAACTATAGTGACAACTCTACCTCATTCTACTGTTAAGAAGTTGAACCTGTCATTCATCATTTTAGAATTCATTTTATTTATTTGTTAAAATACCACTTACCTTGCAGGATGCTTGTGAGGAGTAAACAAAATAGTAGATTTAAGGTTCTGATTGAGAAGTGTCAACAACACAACATCTATCTTTGAGTCTAGAGGACTTTTTTTTTTTTTCTTGAAAAGAAGGGAGTTTATTTCTGCAACCAGTTACAGGAAGGCAACCAGCATGCACCATCAAACTGTCCTGAAAAGCTCACCATTTAGCAAATGGTGCTGAAAAAACTGGATATCCACCTGCAGAAGGATGAGCCCATATCCATGTTTATTGCAACATTATTCACAATAGTTAAGACATGGAACCAACCCAAATGTCCATGAACATATGAATGGATTAAAAAGTGTGGCTCACATACTCTATGGACTACGACTCAGTGATAAAGAACAACAAGACCCTGGCATTTGATAGAAAGTGGATGACTATTGATTTACTGCTGAGTGAAGCGAGTCAGGCTATGAAAGAGAGACATTGTATGTTTCCACTTGATATATACTGACTGTCCACACTCTCTGGTGAAAACTGAAACATGAGAGGATATAGAAACTTGGGAAATGGTTATGGATACAGTGTGGGAAGAAGGTGGGAGAAGAGAGAGAGTATGAGGAAAGAAATTAAGGAGAAAAATAGAGGGACAAGATATTTATGGGACACAGAAATGGATTGTTGTCTGTTGATGATAACATGTATAGTATTCACAATTGGACTGATGTGAGGTGTATCCATGTGGGGTAAATTCACTTTACAACTCAAATACTATATTGTGACTAAATGTATAAAATAAATTAAAAGACTGAGTAAAAAATAAATTAAAATTTTAAGAAGTTTAAGAATGATTAAATGTAAATAAAAATCATAAAATAAAATTTTAAATGCAAAAAAAATATTTTAGAGTGTTTTTGGTAATGACACTTTTTTTTTTTTTTTGCTTTGATGACTCTTCCCTAATCCCCTACAAGGAAAACTATGAAAATCTTAAAAAGGAAATAGAAAAGGACACTAAAAAGTATAAGCACCAATCCATATTCCTGGATTGGCAGAATCAATATAATAAAAATGGCAATCCTACCCAAATTAATCAACATGGTTAATGCAATCTCTATAAAATTACAAGAGACATTCTTCACAGATCTAGAAAAGACAATCATAGAATTTGTCTGAAACCATAAAAGACCCTGCTTTGCTAAAGTCATCCTGTGCAAGAAGACTGGAGTAGGTGGCCTCTCACTTCCTGACCTCAAAATATATTACAAAGCTGTGATAATCAAAACAGCATGATATTGTCACAAAAACAGACATGAGGACCAAAGGAACAAAGTAGAGACTCCAGAAATAAACCCCAAAACATACAACCAATTGATCTTTGACAAAAGGCAAACCTCTTTAGCAAATGGTGCTGGAAAAACTAGGTATTCACCTGCAGAAAGATGAAACTGAACCCCTATCTGTCACCACTAACAAAAGTCAACTCAAAGTGGATCAAAGATCTAAACATAAGACCTCAAACTATGAAACTACTGGTGGAAAACACTGTGGAAACTCTGGGAGACATTGGGGTAGGCAAAGCCTTCTTAAGCAAGAGTCCCAAAGCACAGGCAGTAATCCCCAAATAGACAGGTGGGATTACATCAGATTAAAGAATTTCTGCACAGCAAAGGACACCATGATTAGTGTGAATCGACAACCCTTGGAATGGGAGAGAATTTTTGTTAACTTGCCTCAGATAAGGGACTGATAACCAGAATCACAGGGAATTCAAGCAGCTTACGCAGAAGAAAATGATTAACCCAATTAAAAGATGGGAAAATGAGCTGAATAAACAACTCTCTAAGGAAGAAATATGAACAGCCAAAAAGCATATGAAAAAAGGCTCAACATCCCTCATTGTAAGGGAGATGCAGATGAAAACCACTATGAGATACCACCTAACACCAGTCAGAAGGGCTAAGATTAAAAAAAAAAAAATGGTAAGTGGCGGGGATGTGGTGAAAAAAGGAACACTCCTACATTGTAGGAGGGAATGTAAATTGGTCTAGCCAAGGTGGAGAACAATATCAAGGTTCCTCAAAGATCTGCAAATAGCACTACCATGTGATCCAACAATTCCATTCCTGGGTATCTATCCAAAGGATAGGAAAATGCTCAGACAGAAAAGCGCTTGCATATCCATGTTTATTGCAACATTATTCACAATAGTTAAGACATGGAACCAACCCAAATGTCCATGAACATATGAATGGATTAAAAAGTGTGGCTCACATACTCTATGGACTACGACTCAGTGATAAAGAACAACAAGACCCTGGCATTTGATAGAAAGTGGATGATTATTGATTTACTGCTGAGTGAAGCGAGTCAGGCTATGAAAGAGAGACATTGTATGTTTCCACTTGATATATACTGACTGTCCACACTCTCTGGTGAAAACTGAAACATGAGAGGATATAGAAACTTGGGAAATGGTTATGGATACAGTGTGGGAAGAAGGTGGGAGAATAGAGAGAGTGTGAGGAAAGAAATTAAGGAGAAAAATAGAGGGACAAGATATTTATGGGACACAGAAATGGATTGTTGTCTGTTGATGATAACATGTATAGTATTCACAATTGGACTGATGTGAGGTGTATCCATGTGGGGTAAATTCACTTTACAACTCAAATACTATATTGTGACTAAATGTATAAAATAAATTAAAAGACTGAGTAAAAAATAAATTAAAATTTTAAGAAGTTTAAGAATGATTAAATGTAAATAAAAATCATAAAATAAAATTTTAAATGCAAAAAAAATATTTTAGAGTGTTTTTGGTAATGACACTTTTTTTTTTTTTTTGCTTTGATGACTCTTCCCTAATCCCCTACAAGGAAAACTATGAAAATCTTAAAAAGGAAATAGAAAAGGACACTAAAAAGTATAAGCACCAATCCATATTCCTGGATTGGCAGAATCAATATAATAAAAATGGCAATCCTACCCAAATTAATCAACATGGTTAATGCAATCTCTATAAAATTACAAGAGACATTCTTCACAGATCTAGAAAAGACAATCATAGAATTTGTCTGAAACCATAAAAGACCCTGCTTTGCTAAAGTCATCCTGTGCAAGAAGACTGGAGTAGGTGGCCTCTCACTTCCTGACCTCAAAATATATTACAAAGCTGTGATAATCAAAACAGCATGATATTGTCACAAAAACAGACATGAGGACCAAAGGAACAAAGTAGAGACTCCAGAAATAAACCCCAAAACATACAACCAATTGATCTTTGACAAAAGGCAAACCTCTTTAGCAAATGGTGCTGGAAAAACTAGGTATTCACCTGCAGAAAGATGAAACTGAACCCCTATCTGTCACCATTAACAAAAGTCAACTCAAAGTGGATCAAAGATCTAAACATAAGACCTCAAACTATGAAACTACTGGTGGAAAACACTGTGGAAACTCTGGGAGACATTGGGGTAGGCAAAGCCTTCTTAAGCAAGAGTCCCAAAGCACAGGCAGTAATCCCCAAATAGACAGGTGGGATTACATCAGATTAAAGAATTTCTGCACAGCAAAGGACACCATGATTAGTGTGAATCGACAACCCTTGGAATGGGAGAGAATTTTTGTTAACTTGCCTCAGATAAGGGACTGATAACCAGAATCACAGGGAATTCAAGCAGCTTACGCAGAAGAAAATGATTAACCCAATTAAAAGATGGGAAAATGAGCTGAATAAACAACTCTCTAAGGAAGAAATATGAACAGCCAAAAAGCATATGAAAAAAGGCTCAACATCCCTCATTGTAAGGGAGATGCAGATGAAAACCACTATGAGATACCACCTAACACCAGTCAGAAGGGCTAAGATTAAAAAAAAAAAAATGGTAAGTGGCGGGGATGTGGGGAAAAAAGGAACACTCCTACATTGTAGGAGGGAATGTAAATTGGTCTAGCCAAGGTGGAGAACAATATCAAGGTTCCTCAAAGATCTGCAAATAGCACTACCATGTGATCCAACAATTCCATTCCTGGGTATCTATCCAAAGGATAGGAAAATGCTCAGACAGAAAAGCGCTTGCATATCCATGTTTATTGCAACATTATTCACAATAGTTAAGACATGGAACCAACCCAAATGTCCATGAACATATGAATGGATTAAAAAGTGTGGCTCACATACTCTATGGACTACGACTCAGTGATAAAGAACAACAAGACCCTGGCATTTGATAGAAAGTGGATGATTATTGATTTACTGCTGAGTGAAGCGAGTCAGGCTATGAAAGAGAGACATTGTATGTTTCCACTTGATATATACTGACTGTCCACACTCTCTGGTGAAAACTGAAACATGAGAGGATATAGAAACTTGGGAAATGGTTATGGATACAGTGTGGGAAGAAGGTGGGAGAAGAGAGAGAGTATGAGGAAAGAAATTAAGGAGAAAAATAGAGGGACAAGATATTTATGGGACACAGAAATGGATTGTTGTCTGTTGATGATAACATGTATAGTATTCACAATTGGACTGATGTGAGGTGTATCCATGTGGGGTAAATTCACTTTACAACTCAAATACTATATTGTGACTAAATGTATAAAATAAATTAAAAGACTGAGTAAAAAATAAATTAAAATTTTAAGAAGTTTAAGAATGATTAAATGTAAATAAAAATCATAAAATAAAATTTTAAATGCAAAAAAAATATTTTAGAGTGTTTTTGGTAATGACACTTTTTTTTTTTTTTTGCTTTGATGACTCTTCCCTAATCCCCTACAAGGAAAACTATGAAAATCTTAAAAAGGAAATAGAAAAGGACACTAAAAAGTATAAGCACCAATCCATATTCCTGGATTGGCAGAATCAATATAATAAAAATGGCAATCCTACCCAAATTAATCAACATGGTTAATGCAATCTCTATAAAATTACAAGAGACATTCTTCACAGATCTAGAAAAGACAATCATAGAATTTGTCTGAAACCATAAAAGACCCTGCTTTGCTAAAGTCATCCTGTGCAAGAAGACTGGAGTAGGTGGCCTCTCACTTCCTGACCTCAAAATATATTACAAAGCTGTGATAATCAAAACAGCATGATATTGTCACAAAAACAGACATGAGGACCAAAGGAACAAAGTAGAGACTCCAGAAATAAACCCCAAAACATACAACCAATTGATCTTTGACAAAAGGCAAACCTCTTTAGCAAATGGTGCTGGAAAAACTAGGTATTCACCTGCAGAAAGATGAAACTGAACCCCTATCTGTCACCACTAACAAAAGTCAACTCAAAGTGGATCAAAGATCTAAACATAAGACCTCAAACTATGAAACTACTGGTGGAAAACACTGTGGAAACTCTGGGAGACATTGGGGTAGGCAAAGCCTTCTTAAGCAAGAGTCCCAAAGCACAGGCAGTAATCCCCAAATAGACAGGTGGGATTACATCAGATTAAAGAATTTCTGCACAGCAAAGGACACCATGATTAGTGTGAATCGACAACCCTTGGAATGGGAGAGAATTTTTGTTAACTTGCCTCAGATAAGGGACTGATAACCAGAATCACAGGGAATTCAAGCAGCTTACGCAGAAGAAAATGATTAACCCAATTAAAAGATGGGAAAATGAGCTGAATAAACAACTCTCTAAGGAAGAAATATGAACAGCCAAAAAGCATATGAAAAAAGGCTCAACATCCCTCATTGTAAGGGAGATGCAGATGAAAACCACTATGAGATACCACCTAACACCAGTCAGAAGGGCTAAGATTAAAAAAAAAAAAATGGTAAGTGGCGGGGATGTGGGGAAAAAAGGAACACTCCTACATTGTAGGAGGGAATGTAAATTGGTCTAGCCAAGGTGGAGAACAATATCAAGGTTCCTCAAAGATCTGCAAATAGCACTACCATGTGATCCAACAATTCCATTCCTGGGTATCTATCCAAAGGATAGGAAAATGCTCAGACAGAAAAGCGCTTGCATATCCATGTTTATTGCAACATTATTCACAATAGTTAAGACATGGAACCAACCCAAATGTCCATGAACATATGAATGGATTAAAAAGTGTGGCTCACATACTCTATGGACTACGACTCAGTGATAAAGAACAACAAGACCCTGGCATTTGATAGAAAGTGGATGATTATTGATTTACTGCTGAGTGAAGCGAGTCAGGCTATGAAAGAGAGACATTGTATGTTTCCACTTGATATATACTGACTGTCCACACTCTCTGGTGAAAACTGAAACATGAGAGGATATAGAAACTTGGGAAATGGTTATGGATACAGTGTGGGAAGAAGGTGGGAGAAGAGAGAGAGTATGAGGAAAGAAATTAAGGAGAAAAATAGAGGGACAAGATATTTATGGGACACAGAAATGGATTGTTGTCTGTTGATGATAACATGTATAGTATTCACAATTGGACTGATGTGAGGTGTATCCATGTGGGGTAAATTCACTTTACAACTCAAATACTATATTGTGACTAAATGTATAAAATAAATTAAAAGACTGAGTAAAAAATAAATTAAAATTTTAAGAAGTTTAAGAATGATTAAATGTAAATAAAAATCATAAAATAAAATTTTAAATGCAAAAAAAATATTTTAGAGTGTTTTTGGTAATGACACTTTTTTTTTTTTTTTGCTTTGATGACTCTTCCCTAATCCCCTACAAGGAAAACTATGAAAATCTTAAAAAGGAAATAGAAAAGGACACTAAAAAGTATAAGCACCAATCCATATTCCTGGATTGGCAGAATCAATATAATAAAAATGGCAATCCTACCCAAATTAATCAACATGGTTAATGCAATCTCTATAAAATTACAAGAGACATTCTTCACAGATCTAGAAAAGACAATCATAGAATTTGTCTGAAACCATAAAAGACCCTGCTTTGCTAAAGTCATCCTGTGCAAGAAGACTGGAGTAGGTGGCCTCTCACTTCCTGACCTCAAAATATATTACAAAGCTGTGATAATCAAAACAGCATGATATTGTCACAAAAACAGACATGAGGACCAAAGGAACAAAGTAGAGACTCCAGAAATAAACCCCAAAACATACAACCAATTGATCTTTGACAAAAGGCAAACCTCTTTAGCAAATGGTGCTGGAAAAACTAGGTATTCACCTGCAGAAAGATGAAACTGAACCCCTATCTGTCACCACTAACAAAAGTCAACTCAAAGTGGATCAAAGATCTAAACATAAGACCTCAAACTATGAAACTACTGGTGGAAAACACTGTGGAAACTCTGGGAGACATTGGGGTAGGCAAAGCCTTCTTAAGCAAGAGTCCCAAAGCACAGGCAGTAATCCCCAAATAGACAGGTGGGATTACATCAGATTAAAGAATTTCTGCACAGCAAAGGACACCATGATTAGTGTGAATCGACAACCCTTGGAATGGGAGAGAATTTTTGTTAACTTGCCTCAGATAAGGGACTGATAACCAGAATCACAGGGAATTCAAGCAGCTTACGCAGAAGAAAATGATTAACCCAATTAAAAGATGGGAAAATGAGCTGAATAAACAACTCTCTAAGGAAGAAATATGAACAGCCAAAAAGCATATGAAAAAAGGCTCAACATCCCTCATTGTAAGGGAGATGCAGATGAAAACCACTATGAGATACCACCTAACACCAGTCAGAAGGGCTAAGATTAAAAAAAAAAAAATGGTAAGTGGCGGGGATGTGGGGAAAAAAGGAACACTCCTACATTGTAGGAGGGAATGTAAATTGGTCTAGCCAAGGTGGAGAACAATATCAAGGTTCCTCAAAGATCTGCAAATAGCACTACCATGTGATCCAACAATTCCATTCCTGGGTATCTATCCAAAGGATAGGAAAATGCTCAGACAGAAAAGCGCTTGCATATCCATGTTTATTGCAACATTATTCACAATAGTTAAGACATGGAACCAACCCAAATGTCCATGAACATATGAATGGATTAAAAAGTGTGGCTCACATACTCTATGGACTACGACTCAGTGATAAAGAACAACAAGACCCTGGCATTTGATAGAAAGTGGATGATTATTGATTTACTGCTGAGTGAAGCGAGTCAGGCTATGAAAGAGAGACATTGTATGTTTCCACTTGATATATACTGACTGTCCACACTCTCTGGTGAAAACTGAAACATGAGAGGATATAGAAACTTGGGAAATGGTTATGGATACAGTGTGGGAAGAAGGTGGGAGAAGAGAGAGAGTATGAGGAAAGAAATTAAGGAGAAAAATAGAGGGACAAGATATTTATGGGACACAGAAATGGATTGTTGTCTGTTGATGATAACATGTATAGTATTCACAATTGGACTGATGTGAGGTGTATCCATGTGGGGTAAATTCACTTTACAACTCAAATACTATATTGTGACTAAATGTATAAAATAAATTAAAAGACTGAGTAAAAAATAAATTAAAATTTTAAGAAGTTTAAGAATGATTAAATGTAAATAAAAATCATAAAATAAAATTTTAAATGCAAAAAAAATATTTTAGAGTGTTTTTGGTAATGACACTTTTTTTTTTTTTTTGCTTTGATGACTCTTCCCTAATCCCCTACAAGGAAAACTATGAAAATCTTAAAAAGGAAATAGAAAAGGACACTAAAAAGTATAAGCACCAATCCATATTCCTGGATTGGCAGAATCAATATAATAAAAATGGCAATCCTACCCAAATTAATCAACATGGTTAATGCAATCTCTATAAAATTACAAGAGACATTCTTCACAGATCTAGAAAAGACAATCATAGAATTTGTCTGAAACCATAAAAGACCCTGCTTTGCTAAAGTCATCCTGTGCAAGAAGACTGGAGTAGGTGGCCTCTCACTTCCTGACCTCAAAATATATTACAAAGCTGTGATAATCAAAACAGCATGATATTGTCACAAAAACAGACATGAGGACCAAAGGAACAAAGTAGAGACTCCAGAAATAAACCCCAAAACATACAACCAATTGATCTTTGACAAAAGGCAAACCTCTTTAGCAAATGGTGCTGGAAAAACTAGGTATTCACCTGCAGAAAGATGAAACTGAACCCCTATCTGTCACCACTAACAAAAGTCAACTCAAAGTGGATCAAAGATCTAAACATAAGACCTCAAACTATGAAACTACTGGTGGAAAACACTGTGGAAACTCTGGGAGACATTGGGGTAGGCAAAGCCTTCTTAAGCAAGAGTCCCAAAGCACAGGCAGTAATCCCCAAATAGACAGGTGGGATTACATCAGATTAAAGAATTTCTGCACAGCAAAGGACACCATGATTAGTGTGAATCGACAACCCTTGGAATGGGAGAGAATTTTTGTTAACTTGCCTCAGATAAGGGACTGATAACCAGAATCACAGGGAATTCAAGCAGCTTACGCAGAAGAAAATGATTAACCCAATTAAAAGATGGGAAAATGAGCTGAATAAACAACTCTCTAAGGAAGAAATATGAACAGCCAAAAAGCATATGAAAAAAGGCTCAACATCCCTCATTGTAAGGGAGATGCAGATGAAAACCACTATGAGATACCACCCAACCCCAGTCAGAATGGCGAAGATTAAAAAACAAATAATGATAAGTGCTGGAGAGGATGTGGTGAAAGAGGAAGAGTCCTCATTGTTTGGTGGAAATGTAAATTGGTCCAGTCACTGTGGAGAATGATATGGAGCTTCCTTAAAGACCTTCAAATAGAACTACCATATGATCCAGCAATTTCACTCTTGGGTATCTACCCAAAGAACAGGAGAGCACTCAGTTGGAAAAGTGCTTGGACAACTATTTTCATTACAGCATTATTCATGGTTGATAAGACATGGAACTAACCCAAATGTCCACAAATAGATGAATGGATTGAAAAATTGTGGCACATATGCTCCATGGGAAAATATTCATCCATAAAAAAACAAGAAGGCTCTGGAATTTGATAGAAAGTGGATGAATATGAGAGACCAGCAGTTGGCATAATGGCTGCATCACTGGACTCCCATGTAGTTGACCACAGTTCAAGTCCTGGACCTGGTGGCTTAAACTCACACCAGATGTGTGTGCATGCCCAAGATAAGAGAGGAGAATGGAGGATAAGGGATTGTGGCATGGCCATTCCCCGTGGGGGGCGCTTTCTCGCTTTCTGTCTTCTGGCGAGTACACATGCCCTATAGCAAAAACCTCTCAAAAAATAAAAAAATAACAAAAAGAAAAACAGAAACTGGACAAATATGGAAGATTTGTTGCTGAGTGAAGCAAGTCAGACTATGAAAGAGAGGCATTGTATGTCTCCAATGAACATATACCTACTGTCTGCATTCCAGATAGTTTCTGCCATGCCATGGTACAGACTGTATCCACATTTTTATTATTTGAAGTTTCCTCTACAAGACAATTATGAAACTGATTTTCAAAAAGCCCCCTAAATGTATAATTACACAAGCAATCTCACTACTAAAATATGATAAATATCTGAGTCAATGCATGTGTTAATAAGTTTGATTTACCTATCCACAATGTACACATACATCAAAACATCATGTTGTGGAAACCAGCAATTAGTGTAATGGCTATGTCGCTGGACTCCCACGTAGTCGACCGTGGTTCGCGTCCCGGATACAGTGGCTTAAAACTCATGCCAGGCGCGTGTGCGCGCGTGCCCAAGATCCCGAGAGGAGAATGGAGGAGAAGGGATTGCGGCGTGACCATACCCCCTGGGGGGGTGATTTCTCACTTTCCGTCTCTGTGTCTCTCTCTGTCTGTCTGGCGAGTGCACATGCCCTATAGTGAAAACCTCTCAAAAAAAAAAAAAAAAATCAGGTTGTATGTCATAAGTACATATAATTTTTTATTTTTCAATTTAAAAAGTAATAAACTTTGCTTCAGTGGCAATTCCTTATCTATAAAATAGAGAAAATAGTATCTAACTTAGAAAATTCTTGTCAGCTTTAAAAGATGTGATATGTGTATTCTACTCCACACAGGACCTAGCCCATAAAAAGTTCTATGTCAAAAACAATCATGGGACCAGCAGTTAGCGTAATAGCTATGTTGCTGGATTCCCATGTAGTCGACCACAGTTTGAGTCCTGGACCTGGTAGCTTAAACTCATGCCGGGCACATGTGCGTGCATGCCCAAGATCCCGAGAGGATAAGGGAGGAGAAGGGATTGCGGCGTGACCATACCCCCTGGGGGGGTGATTTCTCGCTTTCTTTCTCTCTCTCTCTGTCTTTCTGGCGAGCACATGAGCCCTATAGCAAAAACTTCTCCCCCCCCCAAAAAAAAAATCAACAACAACAACAAAAAACAGTCATTAAGGGACCAGCAATTGGTGTAAAGACTATGTCACTGAACTCCCATGCAGTTGACTGCAGTTCGAGTCCTGGACTCAGAGGCTAAAACTCACGTTGGGTGCATGCAAGTGGATGCTCAGGATCCTGAGAGGAGAATGGAGGAGAAGGGATAATGGCATAACCATCCCCTCTGGGGGATGATTTCCCACTTTCTGTCTCTCTTTTGCTCTCTTTCTTTCTGGTGAGTGCACACACCCTATAGCAAAAACCTCTCAAAACAAAACAAAACAAAACAAAACAAAACAAAACAAAACAAAACAAAACAAAACAAAACAAAACAAAACAAAACAAAACAAAACAAAACAAAACAAAACAAAACAAAACAAAACAAAACAAAACAAAACAAAACAAAACAAAACAAAACAAAACAAAACAAAACAAAACAAAACAAAACAAAACAAAAAACAACAAACAACAAACAGTAATTAATACTTTTTTCCCCTATGTCCCCTTTAACCTGTCAAAAACATTGGAGATTTTTATTCAAAATTGTGTGCATTTTTAGAAAGGTCATTGCAAAGCTTGTAGTTTCATGTAGTTATTTTAGAGGAAGAAACACCAAGTTTAGGTTATTTCAATTGCCATAGTAATAAAACCCTAGATGCAAATGTTGGCTTAGATTGAAATCAATGTTTGTTCCCAATTTACTATTCTCTTTGTGCTAGTGCTATCATCTTTACTGTCAAACTCAACCAGGTGTCCTTAGCAATAACACCATGTCCATCAAAAACTTGTCGGGGTGGTGTTCTGATTTCTCTGCTTTTCTTTCACTTTCTTGTATTTTCCCTTGTTTCAAATGTATGCTTTAAACCATCTGCTTTTCATTATTGACCTATGTTCCAATTTAACTTTAAATTTTTCATTTTGGGATCCTTTTGCATGTTACAGTGGTAATATTCTAGACAAGTGAAACCAAATCCCACATGGTAACTGTGGTTCGAATCCCCATCCCAGTCAACCTGAAACATGCTGGGCATACGTGAAAGTGTTCACGATCCAATGAGGTCTGGAGGAAGGAACAGCAAGATTATTGGACCCTGTGGAAGGTACTCATTTCTCTTTCTCTTATATGTATGCAATAGCTCTTTATCATGAAAACAAGAATAAAACTATTTTTGGTTTTCATATTTTAAAGATAGATGAATTATGACAGCAAAGTGACTAAAAGTGTTTCGTGCATTTGAGTTATAAAGAAATTAACAGATTAGGGAAAGGAAATATGGCATATGTTTACAAACAGCACAATAACTCAAGTCCAATTCTGGAAGGGAGTTGAAATAATTTGTGAGGGCCAACTTTTTTTTTTTTTTCCAAAGTAAAGAGAAAGAAACTCTGGTTTGTATGATAAAAATCTCATAACGTACTTGAACATGTAACCAAACACATACATATAATTTACTAAGCAATGTATCAGTTTTTGAAACATAACAAATCACCCCAAACCTTAGAGGTTTAAAAAAGAATGATTTATAAAGACCAGCATAATGGTTATGTCACTGGGCTCCCACCATGGCTGACCATGGTTCAAGTCCTGGACCCAGAGGCTTGAAACTTACACCGGGCATGTGTGCATGTGTGCCCCAAATCCAGAGAGGAGAATGGAGAAGGGATTGAAGTGTGGCTGTCCTCCTGGGGGGGGGGTGATTTCTCACTTTCTGTCTCTGTCTCTTCAGTGACTGCCTGCGCCCTATAGCAAAAATCTCTCTCAAAAAAAAATTTTAAAAAGAACCATTTATTAAGCTCTTGATTCTGTGGGCTGTGAATTTGAACTGGGCTCATCTGGATAGTACTGCTGGTCTTGCTTGGGGTCTCCCATGATGTTACAGTCAAATGGAGGCTTAATTAGGACATCGTGGATTTTTTTTCTCCCCTTCTCCATGTGCTTTTAGGTCTTGTCTCCATCTGGCCTTTCCATGTGATCTTTCCACACAAACTCCCCTGTAGGATCGTTGGATTTCTGATATGATGGCTCTGAGTTTGCAAAAATGGGGAAGTGAAAATTGCTAGATCTTTTTCTAACTTAAAAAAATCTTTTATTGGGTACATCTGAGGTTTACAAAATGTTGAGATAGAGATAAATATAGCTACACACAGATTAACATACGTTTTTTTATTTGCGTGGTAAGAGGAGCTAAAATCTGTTCCACAAAAACTTACCTACTTCTTAATCTATTTTTTCATTTTTGTATCAACTCAATGTTTTTTCCTTGTTTGTCTCCCTCCCTCCTATTACCCACCCATTATTATCCAAGACCTTGTACTGTCTCTAGTATCTACAGTTGCCCTCCCTGCTATGATACCTTCCAATCTTTCAGTTTCTGTTCTTTCATAAGTAAAAGATCAATTTTTTGTTTCAATTTTTTAGGTCAGCCCCTGGCCTAGTGATTAAGGCAACTGGATCCCACACAGACAACCCGGCAGCCTGAAAAATATGGCCAGAGAGAGAAATGGTGAGAAGGTTGTACAGTAGCATAACCATGCCCCGTGGGGGATGCTTTAGATTTTCTCCCACCTATCACATGCACACACCACTTGGCAAAATTATAAAAGGAAAATTAAACAAAAATACTAATAGATCCTTCATATTTGTTCATTTACTTCTGCTGTCATCCCTTAACTCTTCCTTTCCTTCTAAGTTTGGCATGTATTTCCTTTCCTACTCCTTGAGGTGCATTGTTAGGTTATCTGAAACCTTTCTACTTCTTAGATGAAGGTGTTTATTGCTATAAACTTCCTTCTTAGCATGGTGTTTGCTGTATCTCATAAGTTTTCTTGTGTTCTGCTCTCATTTTCATTTGTTTTGTGAAATATTTAAATTTTCTACTTAAGCCCTTCATTGGCCCAGTGGTCCAGGAGCATGATATTTAATCCCCTATATCTTTAGTTTTCTAAATCCTTCTTTCTACTTTCTATTTTAATCTATTATAGGCAGAAAAGGTATTTGATACAGATTTTAAAATTTTTTTGTTGAGGCTTGTTTTGTAGCCTTACATATCATCTATCCTGGAGGATGCTCCAGGCTGCTGATGAGCGTGCATCCTGCATCTGCTGAATGAAATGTTTTATAAATGCCAAATTAAGTCCATCTGGCTTACAGTGCAATTTAACTCAGATTCTTAATTCTCTGTTTAGCCAGACAGCACAATGTACTTGCAGGAGACAGAGAGAGAAAAAATAAGAAAGCACCCCACATGCAATTCTTTCTCCATCTCTCCCTCCTTTTGGGCATGCATACACACAAGCTAGCATGTTTCTTGGGCCACTGAGTCTGAGACTTTAGCCATATGGTGGGTCGTATAGAATCTAGCCACCTTAACCACCATGCTATGAGCTAGCTCAATTCAGACTTTATCAAGGATTTCCTGTCTAGGCAATCTCTCCAGTGCTGGGAACAGGGTGTCTATCTCTCCCCTTTGAATCTCATAATATATGCTTTATATATTTGCTTGCATATGTAATTACCATCATTATGTCATCTTGCTAAGTTGATTCTTGTACCATCATATGACGACTTTATCTCTAAAAGAGACAGTAGGGGTGTGTGTGCTCACCAGAAAGAACACACCTCCCACAATGGGGCATTATCACTCCATTTTCACATCCTGTCACAATTTGGGGCACACAAGCCTAGAATGTTTGTCAAGCCAGTAGGGCCAGGATTTAAACTAGTCAGCCATGTGAGACCTGGGTTCTTTAACCATGAGGCTGTGGGTCCAGTTTTCTTTTTACAAATTTTTTACTTAAATGTCTATTCTATCTGACACAACAAATCCTGCTTACTTTTGGTTTCCATTTCCATAAAACACTTTTCATTCTTTCACTTTTTGTCAATAAGTCATTACTAGTGAAGTAGGATTGTTATGAAACATAGTTTGTCTTGTATTTTTTAAATCTATTCCACAAGTATGTATCTAACCTATTTACATTCAACTAATGAGGATTTTCTCCTATAATTTCGTATTTTCTAATTTTGTATTTCACTTATTCCTCGATGTTTGTCTTTGTAATTTGATGATTTTCTCTAGAGTTAAGGATTTTTTTTTCTCACTTGCGTATATTCCCAGTGAGTTTTATACTTTTGTGTGTTTCGTTTATGATGCTAGTTATCCTTTTGCTTCCAGATGTAGCATTCCCTTAAGCATTTCTTGTAAAGCTGGTCTTGTGGAGACAAATTCCCTGTTTTTGCTTGTCTGGGAAAGACTTTATTTTTCCTTCGCTTCTGAAGAACAGCTTTGCTGGATAAAGTATTCTTGGCTGGCAGGCTTTTCCTTTTCTTTATTTATTTCTTCTATGTATAAGAGAGGGAAAACAAAATATAAGGACACAGGCACCCACATCAAGGTCTGCATGCCATGATCCACTCCCAGTCTCAGCTGGCCCAGATCACAGATCTGCACATACACCACCCGGCGTAGTCAGGAAGGTCTGAGGATGTGAACCTAAGAATTTTCTTTTGTCAGGGTACACTACCTCTGCACAATCATTTCACCCTTAAACTGCCAGGGCTTTGTCATGACTAAATTCAGAAACTCTGTGTTGTCACTTCTGTTGTATCCCACCAGTCACAGATCAGCCCAAAGCCAGTTTGAGAGGAAACAGCATAAGGACATGAATATCAAGAGGCATGGTTCATCAGGGCCATTTTTAAGACTAGGAATCATACCCCTTATATTGTGCTAAAATGTATCTTTCCTCTTAATTCCACTGTATATTCTAAAACACACAGAATAAATTCATTTCATATGACAGATTTTAAATGACTTGAAATAGCACCTATGCTTTCCTTACTCCTAAATGTCTGGGGGAAATTCTCTCGGTTTTATGCAACATGACTTATGTGGTACACTTTTGTATTTTCTAACTACTGTTGTCATTTTTGCCCGAGTCTTCCCCAGTTTATTAATATCCAGTTGAAAGAGTGGCATCCAGCACTGGGCAGAATAGTTCATATGAGGACAGTATGTGGTAAATAGAATAATGAGTCCTCAAAGATACCCATGCCCTAATTCCTAAAACCTGTAAATATGCCATTTTTTTATGACAAAAGGTCTTAACAGATGTGTTTAAGGTGCAGGCCTTGAGAGGAGGCAATTATCCTAGATTATCTAGGCAAACCCAATATAATCACATGGCAATTCTACATGACAAAACCAGAAAACCTTTCCTGTTGGCAAAGAGAGGCAGATGATGATGGAAGAAGGGTCAGAAGGATACAATGTGAGAAGAGTTCATCCACCATTACTGGATTTAAAGATGGAGAAAGGGGACAACGAACTAAGGAATGTGGTATTCTCTAGAAGGTGGGCATAACCCCCAGTTTACAGCCAGCAAGAAAACAGAGCACTCTACTTTAAACTCTAGAATGGAATTCCACTGACAACCAGAAAAAGTAGGAAATGGACTCATCTGTAGATGTTCCAACAAACAATTTGAGCTTGCTAACCCCTAGATTTTAGTCCAATGTGACCTTTAACGAACTTCTAACCTCCATTACTATAAGATAAGTTTGTGTTGTTTTAAAACCACTAAAGATGTGATCATTTGTTATGATGGCAATAGAAAACTACAACAATATTTTATGATTACTTTTGTACAGAAAGATAAATCATCTTATATTTTTGGAGAGAAATACAGCCTAGATGTGCTTCCACCTTTTGGCAATGATACTGTTGATTTGTATGGAGCTTACATTCAACAAAAGCACATCTTTTTCATATAAACAGCTATGATTCTAAACATTTTTCCTTTAACCATCACATGCAAAAACGGTACATTTAGCCCAACTTATTTTCATCATGTTAGAGTTGGTTTCTCATTCCATCCTGTCAAGCTATTTTGAAATTGGTTTCTGTCACTCAAGTGTTTCAGCCATCTCTACTCAGTTCTGGGTCATTTTAGCATTTGATCAGCCTCATTACTGAATATGCCTGGCAGATTCCTTCCGTCACTCTGGGACAATACTGTTTTTTTTTTTCATCTATCATGTTCGTTTCATTGACTTCCACTGCTTATTGAAAATCTGTGTGGTTGTTAAAGTTGCAGCTTAGATTCCATGACTTTCATGGAGAATGTCTGGCAACCTCAGCCAGAAGTGGACTGTCCACACTTATGCTCTATGAGACTTTCTCAGTTGTGCAATCGATATGGTATAATTGACTTATATGTTAACAGCTTATTTACTTGTCTTTTCTCTTAAATTCTAAGTCTTTTGAAGGCAAAGGCTGTCTTTTTCAATTTTATACTTTCTAAAGTTACTGGCATCAGCATTATTCCTCATACACAACAGGCATTTTATGAAAATAATTCGTTTAGCAAGTCCTAATTGAGCCAAAATATAGTACCGTAAAATGTTCATTCTTATCTTAAATGGATTAGTAAAAACATATCTGTAAGCAAGTACATCATTACAGATAAACAATTTGAGACAAAAAAGAAGGAGATTCTTTTGTGGGACAAGTATGTACAATGATTAAATGTAAGTTAGAATTATAATATTTTTTTAATTTATAAAATAAAAAACTGTTAGAACTAGAAAAAATTATGACCTATAGCAAGATGTGTATACGTTATTACTTTGTGAAAATGCAAAATCATATACTTGAAATTATGAGAATCCTACATCTTGGTCTTCCACAGAACAAGAAATGGGTCTTTTACTCAAAAACCTAGCACAATGCTTCATAAAGATAATGCATTTAATTTACTTGACAATTCATTCAACTGTCAGTTGTTAATAATTCTTACATGGCACCAGCTAAGCCCATTTTTCTCATATTCATTGAGTGTCATCTCAAGGCCATGTCCCTGTTAGCACCAAGGTTTTTTGTTTGTTTTTGTTTTTGTTTATAGAGGCTTTTTGCTATAAGGTGCATGCACTCACCAGACAGACAGAGAGAGACAGAGAGACAGAAAGCGAGAAATCACCCCCCAGGGGGGATGGCCATGTCACAATCCTTTCTCCTCCATTCTCCTCTCAGGATCTTGGGCATGCACTCACAGGAGCCCAGCGTGAGTTTAGGCCACCGGGTCTGGGACTCGAACCGCAGCCAACTACATGGGAGTCCAACAACATAGCCATTACGCTAACTGCTGGCCCTGTTTTTTGTTCTTTTTAAAGAGGCTGGTGTCTGGGACCAGTGGTTGGTGTAATGGCTATGTCGTTTGGCTCCCATGTAGTCGACCATGGTTTGAGTCCTGGACCCAGTGGCTTAAACTCATGCCGGGTGCGTGTGCGTGCGTGCCCAAGATCCTGAGAAGAGAATGGAGGAGAAGGGATTGTGACATGACCATTCCCTGTGAGGAGAGAGTTCTCATGTTATCTCTCTGGTGAGAGTACTCATCCTATGGTAAAAAAATCTTTGTAAAAAATAAAAGAATTTTTTTGCCTTAGAGCGTGTTTGCTCCCTGGAAAGAGAGCTAAAGAGACAGTGAAAGGGAAAGTGAGAAATCACCCCCTGGGGAGATGGTCACAATCCCTTCTCCTCCATTGAACTCTCAGGATTCTGGGCACACATGCACATGTGTCCAGTGTGAGCTTTAAGCCTCTGGGTCCAGGACTTTAACCATGTGGGCCATGTGGGAGTCCAGCAACATAACCGTTATGCTTTCTGCTGATCCTATCAACACCAAGTTTTAAGCATAGCTAGACAATGAATGAGTTAGTTGCTAACTACAGAAATCCCTAACTCAAATTGACTTAAGTTATAAAGATGTCTATATTGGGTTGTCAGAAAACTCATGACATGTTTTTGCATAGAAAAACATGTCATGTCTTTTCCAACAATAAATCATACAAAAAGAAATCAAGAAGGAAGGCATTTTCAAGGTCAGCTATTCATGAAGACATCTTTCCTTTTATTGTAAAGGTCTTTTTACTTTTCTGATTTGCCATCCTTAAACAGCTACTTTCAGGCTCACAAAAAGGCTACCTCGTTTTATTCATGACACCGTTCAATAGAACAACAGGCTGTATCATGAAATAAATGAAGGAATCATTTCATTTCTACCAACCTCTCAGAAGGTATTCTTCCATATACCAGTGTCTAACCAAAATATAGGTTTATGTCTATTCAAAACTAATCACTAGCAGAGCAATGGAATCACCATGCCTGTGACATGAAAGGCTTTGTGGGGAAGGGATAATTTTCAGATCAACAACTTAGTTATATTATAATAGAAAAGAGGAAAGAGGTGAAATGCTACTACTCAGCCATAAAAAAAACAATGAAACTCTGTCATTTGATAGAAAGTGGACAGATATGGAAGATTTAATGCTAAATGAAGTAAGCCAGACTATGAAAAAGAGGCATGGTATATCTCTACTTGATATATACCGATGTCTGCACTGTATGGCAGAAACTGAAAGACTGGAAGGTATAAAAACATGAGGAGCAAATGTGGAAACTAGAGACAGGGTGATGGGCAATAGGGGGGGATGGAAGAAGTCAAGGGGGAAAAAAGAAAAACCATAGTGAATGCTATAAAGACGTACAATGATTAAATGTAAATAAGAAATGATAAGATAAAATTTAAATGAAAAAATTAAAAGGGCAAACAATAAAATCTACTGTCATTAATCCTAGGAACTAAACCTAAACTATACACACACACACACACATACAGACACACACACACACATACATATCTCTTTTTATTTCTTTTAATTTTTCTTGATGTTCCTATGCTTTTTTTTTTGGAGAGATTTTTGCAATAGGGCTCGTGCGCTCGCCAGACAGAGAGAGACAGAGACAGAAAGCAAGAAATCACCCCCCAGGGGGGATGGCCATGCCACAATTCCTTCTCCTCCATTCTCTCGGGATCTTGGGCATGCACACACACGTGCTCGGTGTGAGTTTAAGCCACTGGGTCCAGGACTCAAACCGTGGTCGACTATGTGGGAGTCCAGCGACATAGCCATTACGCTAACTGCTATTCCCCAAAATCAGCCATGCTTTTCTCAAACTCTGTTGGGAAGTTAAAAATTACTTGCTTATTTTATATTAATATTATTTACTTTCACCCTAAAATTTAAAAAAATAAAAACATAGAAGTACAAGCACACACAATCATTGTCTGCCAATTCAATTCTCACCACACTTTTTTAAAATAAAGAATGTTTGTCAGTTGCCAAATTGTTACATTTCATCCTGTCAGAATTTATTTCTCTGTATCCCCAGTATAGATGGATGGCTTGATAGCTCAGATGTAGTCCTTGAAATTG
Organism: Tupaia belangeri chinensis; assembly: GCF_000334495.1. Classification (NCBI taxonomy): domain Eukaryota; kingdom Metazoa; phylum Chordata; class Mammalia; order Scandentia; family Tupaiidae; genus Tupaia; species Tupaia belangeri. The sequence continues at coordinate 1,462,793 of NW_006160055.1, read as the reverse complement.
GGATCACCTAATGGAAAGAGACATTTACCCTTCCAGACAGAATCAGAATGTTTATCCCACAAATGAAATTTTGCTTCTTTTTGTAATTTTTAAAGCATCTGCAAAATGGAATGTGAGTTGAAAGAAATATCCTAGAAGCATTTCCCCCCCACCCCCCGGTAAAGAATCACAGGAAATTCCTTTAGTATTTTAAAAATTTCGAAAAAGTGAATCTTTTAATTTAACGATGAGCCAATGTTTGCTATCTTTAAATCATAATTCTACTTTGCATTTGGAAACATAGTTTATACATTTTAAATCACTTTAGTATTATTTATATTGGGTTCTCAAAATAGCTAAGTCAAATAGGTTGAGCCAGTCTTTTTACTCTTATAAAAGGGAAAGGGAGTTTTAGAGATATAAAAAGGCCGACCCTAAGACACACAACATGTTAGTGGCAAAGCATGACATGAGAGTAAGATACCATAATTTTTAAAAATATTTCTCTGAATGACAAGTAGTCATATGAGGTTTTCAGTAGATGGTGTAGTGGTAATGTTGCTGGACTCCCACATGGCCAACTGTGGTTCCAGTCCTGGACTCAGTGGCTTCAAAATCACACTGGGCACATGTGTGTGCATGCCCAAGATCCCAGGAGGAGAATGGAGAAAGGATTGTGGCCATCTCCCCTGGGGGTTGGTTTACTACTTTCTCTCTTGCTATCTGGCTCTTTCTCTGTCAAGCGCACACACCCTAAGGCAATAACCTCTTTAAAAATAAAAGTAGTCATAAGATAATGTGCTTCTCTTTTATTTTATTTTTTCCCAATTAGTTGAATGAACAGATTACATACCAAAAAGAACTTCCAACTAATAGGGATTAGAAAATTCTTCAGTAGATTACCAAAATTATATTAACTATATTTTCTGACTGAAAATAGTCAACTGACAAATAGCATAATTTCATTTCTTTTCAGAGAGAAAAGATAACTTTTACATGGTCAAATTTACCATCTGAAACTGAGTTCTGCATCTTGAGTCTTAGAATGAGATGAATGTTTACTAAATGAAAAGGTTTTGGTGTTTTGTTTTGCTAGAGGGTGTAACACTTGCCAGAAAGAGATAGACAGAGAGAGATAGAGAGGGAAAGAAAGAGAGAGGAGAAAGCACCTCCCACCATGGAAAATGATCATGCCACAGTCTCTTCCCCTCCATTTCTCCACCCTTTCAGAACTTGAGGCACACATGCGCAGAGTGTTTCTCAAGCTGCCAGGTCTGGGCCTTGAACCACATGGTCAGTGATGTGGGATCTGGCTGCCTTAATCAACAAGCCATGTAATTGGCCCAGGGAAAGGGTTTTAATGAATAGTTTTCTGATACTTCCTGTGAAGTCATTATGCATCAGATTTTCATGTTGTATACATTAAAGTGGGTGGTATTTGTTTTCTTCTTTTCATCTAATATTATCATGGTTCTGTGTGCAATTCTGGCAGCACGTGCACTCTGAAGAGGTTCAAATTTTAGACCTTTAGAAAGGGGCCGCGATTCTCCTTGTTACTAGCTCATACCCCTAATATCCAAGTGTCCTTGTTCATCACTTAAAATCATAGTTCCCACATGAAGCCACCTGATTTGCAGTGTCTTCCACAGCAATTAGCCCCATCACCAACCCTCACGTAAGACCATAGCTGCATGGGCTGCCTAGCTGATCCAATGGCCCCATGTGGCTCACCCTCCCCACACTGGTAGGCAGAAGCTTCCTACTGCACCTGAAGCAAATACACAGATTCACTTTCTTTTCCAGAAATTAGTCTGCATAGAGTCTCTTGTTTTTAAAGACCTGGAATGGGCTGGCAGCACCAAGTAGGATGTTATTCTTGGTTTCTGCTCTATTTCTCCACCCTTTTTCCCCCCTCCAGATTTGCTTAGAAAACATACCACATCATGAACAAGCTTTGCTCTTTGCAGACATTCCTTCTGGTTTTATATTATTATTATTATTAATATTAATATTTTTAATCTTTGGAAAAAGCTCCAGTGCTTTTGCACATTTATAGAAGTGTATGAAGAGCCAGGCAGATTGGCCCAACCTCACAGAGGTGTGAGAGGAAGAGGGACTCCAGATGGGAAGGACCCTCTGAATTCCACCTGCTGAGCTCTGGTCTTGGTTTTGGGCCAAGTACTTGGATGTGTGTTGAGTCTATTTTGTACAGAGGGTTATTGAAAAAGTCTAAAGTTTTCTTTCCATTTGTACAGAGAACAAATGTGCCTCTATTTCCTTTCTCCTCCTCTCCTCTCACTCAGTGATATTTCTACTAAATTGTTGTCTTTTTATTTTTAAATAAATTGACAAATGTAAACTTATGATGTCTACCTGAAAGTTCTATAAGTTATGCAAACATTTTTAATATAAAATATTAGAAGACTATGATAATGACATTTATAAAAAAGCAAACAAATAAACGAAAGCGAAACTAATGACTGTAGTCAATAAGCCAAATCAAAAGGCACATGGAACTGAGATCAAATGAAAATGATGAGAAGAGAAGGTTTCAGATTCTATTGGAAGCTTATTTAGCTATACATTCTAGAATGGCACAATAGAGGTTATACTTTCTTCATTCACACATTATTTGGCATTGGTTCAATTTAACAATTTCTTGGCTTTATTTAAGTAGTAAATCATTGTTTGCTATGAGAGTTCCTCTTTCTTTTTTAAGTTTTAAAAGTTTATTTATTTCTTCCATGAGTGAAAGAGAGAGCACACACAACAGGGTCTTGACACATTGATCTGTACCTAGTCCCAGCCAACCCAGATTATGTGAAAGCGTGTGCCCAGTGTTCTTAAAGAGGTCTTCAGACATCAATTTGGAACGTTTCCATATGAGATTGCTTTGCAGAGCACCACAGTTTGCTGCTGTGCCACCATCCAGCCCCTCAAATTCCTGGAGGAACTCCAGAGGAACAGGCTGAACTCATGTAGTGGATAGAAATATAGAATATTTTCTATGTTTTTCTGGCCATTTTGGTCTGGCATAGATGCTACTGTACTTTTTTTTAAAAAGAATTATTTAATTTATTCTTATTTTAAAAAAGAAAAGAAAAAAAAAAAAAAAACCTTAACCAGAGAGATAGAGAAAGGGAAAGTGAGAGCCAACCTGCCAGGTCTGGGACTTAAACCACAGTCAGCCATGTGGAGTCCAGTGCCTTAACTGCCACTCCACCTACTAGCCCCACTACTACATTCTTTAATGTGAAAATTTCTCCATTGGGAACCAGCAGTTAGAGTAATGGCTATGTCGCTGGACTCCCATGTAGTCGACCGTGGTTCACGTCCTGGACCCAGTGGCTTAGAACTCACGCCAGGCGCGTGTGCGTGCGTGCCCAAGATCCCGAGAGGAGAATGGAGGAGAAGGGATTGTGGCATGACCATCCCCCCTGGGGAGTGGTTTCTCACTTTCTGTCTCTATGTCTCTCTCTGTCTGCCTGGCGAGCGCACACGCTCTATAGCAAAAACCTCTCCAAAAAAAAAAAAAAGAAAGAAAAAAATTTCTCCATTTAACACTTACAGATTAAACTTTGATACCTGAATTGCGTTGTACAAAATGCCATGTTGGATTCTCTAAAAATCTGCCATTTGCCATTCCTTTCCTTCTTAGGCCATACATTAATTTATTACCCCAGAACACTCTGGAATGTTCTGGGATTCATCTACATGGAGAGGAAAGGAATCAAGGAGAAAATAGAGAGACAAGACACTTATGGGTCACAGAAATGGATGATTATCTGTTGATGTTCACATGTATGGTATCTTCAATTGGACTAGGGTGAAGTGTATTCATGTTGGGTAAATTCACTTTACATGCTGTAATGATTATAGTAATTATATGTATAAAATAAATTAAAATTTTAAAAAAGAAAGAAATGTGAGGAAAATTAAAGGTTAGTTGGACCCTGCCAATAGATCCAGGGTTAAGTGGGTTTTATACCACTTATTTCTGATCTGTAAAGTGTTTTTCCCAATACAAATGAAGGAAAGGTATATCATCCTGCCTTTGGATTGAGAAAATGAGAGAAGAGAAAAAGATGAGGGATAGCAGAGTGCCCTTGGGGAAGTATGTCTCTAATAGATACCATTGCTTCAGAGAAACTCTCTAGTGAAAAATTAAAAGGAGATTCCATTGGATTTTGAGCCATAACTAAGGTGATCATAAAATCAATCCTTTAAATGAGACACTTTTAGAGGAAAATGAACACTGTTATTAATTATCCCGGGCAATAGATATAAACTGAGATGATCCCTATTCATTCCTGGTCGATGGTCACCCAGATAAAAGTGTATGGGTGAGCTTTAACTGAAAATTCACTACATGTAGGTGGCTGTGTCAAGTTCTCTCCTCTTTGCTTTTATGTTTTGCATTCACTGAAAAATTTTGAGGACAAGAAAGGAGCTTCCCCCGTATAAAGAACTGACACAATTGGGACTTCAACCTCTACTATCATAAGTTCAGAACTTGGATTTGAGATTTCAACAGTTAACAGTAGTTAAAGGTAGGACTCTTCATTATTCTAGAACATTATTCTCTTTATATATATATATATATATTTATGTAAAAAGTGAGGGCAGAGGGAGAAGAAAAAGCTGACTCATTGGCCGCAACTAGTTTGTTTCCTCTCACACTTAGCAGGCCCAGGTTCTACCCTGTTTCACTGAAGGATGTGTCCAGATTCCTTTCCCAAGGGAATGGCTGCAGCAGAGAAGCTCGGTTATGGCTTATATCTCATGACTTTTCCCTATTTGCTTTATCCTAATCTGTTCTCAAGATACTAAAAAATAATAACCAGGGAAGCATCCAGAGGCCAAGGATATAAAAATCCTGCTTCTTCCAACTTTCCCAACCTCTGCTTTTCTGCTAGAACTGCTCAGAAACTGAAGGAATCAATACTCCTCCCACCCCCAACAACAAGGGCAAGAGATGAGCTGGACAGGAAGAGACAGGCTGTTGGAAGCAAGAGACAGACTGATCTTCGAAAACAAAATGTACTTAAAACAGTTCTTGGAAAGTCAAAGGAGGTTAAAACTGCAGTCAGCATTATTTTTTCCCTGGTGGAGTTAATGACCTTTCTCACTGACAATTCATGGGTTGAATGTGAACATCTGCCTTACAGTGGGAAAAAGATGAAGAAATATCAAAATTAAAAATCAAGATCAGAGCAAATGAGCATTGATTATGCACAGTTTCTTCACTGATTTATATCACATTTGCTCATCAATTAATTAATTAAGCCAAATGCCAATTTTTAAGTCCCTCCATGTGTTCCTGCTCTGTCAGAACTTACAGTCTGGTGAGTAAAAGTGATAGATAAAGAGAATTAAACATAAAGTGAGATGTGTGCTTTGATAGAACTATAAAATGTAATGGGAGTCCCTAGCAAGGTCTCTTGACCTAATTCAAGTGATCAAGGGAAGTTCCTCAGAAGGAATGATGTGTAAACTGATGCTCATAGGATTTGCAGGGACCAATCAGTCCAAGAGAAAGTCAGCTTGGTAAAGGACAGTGCTCAAGGCCTATGGGTAAGAGAAGATGACTCATTGGAGGAACCATAAGATGTTCAATGAGATTGGATGTCCTACATTTCTTGTAGGACAAGAAGGCAGGATATGGGTGAGTTTTCATTTTTTCTTTCCTTTTCTTATAATCATAGACTGCTGGGACTAGAAGAGACATTGTAGCCATCAACCCTTCATCGCAAAAA
>NW_006160055.1:1438208-1457028 GCF_000334495.1 Tupaia belangeri chinensis | reverse complement strand
AAAGATTGGACCAGAGGAGGTAGTTAACTTGTTCAAGGCATCCTTTCCAAATTGGGATAGTTCATAAACCTGAATTAAATTACCTGCTCCCAGTCTAGTTTTCTTGTCATGGTTGAGCTATTTTCCTTCTTAAAAGTAGTTGAATACAACATTTGACCTCACATCCTTAGTCTAGGGATCTGTTAAAATGAGGTTTGTGGGCTTATTGAGAATGTTCAGAGATCTAATATTTTATATATGAAATCTTTTAAATGTTTTCACAGGACTTTAATTTAGTGAGTAATTCAGAAGTGTTTAATCTCCTAAGTAAATACGTCTTTTGCTATTTTTCAAATGGTTATAACGTTGCATAGGCTATCAACCCTGATCAAAATACTACATGCACAAAACAGAGGAAAGTGTGTGTGTGTGTGGTATGCACACGTGCATGTGCGGGCATGTGTGTTTGTGTGAGAGAAGAGTTGGAGAAAGCATGTATATTAATAAAAGGGGGAATGTCACAACTGAGTGAAAAAACAGTACATTATCAATTATATATACATTTTATATATATATATATATTTATTTAAAGGAAGAAAAACTAGAAGAGAAAACAATTAATGGTACATACGGTGTTCTTTGCTGAGAACAATTGATATGGTATTATCCTTTATTTGATTATATTACACTGCGTGCATGCTTTGAAAATACATATTATACTTTATGAAGACGTACACCAATTAAATGTAAACTAGAAATTATATCATCTGTTGAAGATAATTTTATAGTTTTATCAACTAGACAAGGGAGAAATGTTCACAAGTTGAAATATTCACTTTGTAAGCTAAACAATGGGATTGAATGTATAAAAGAAAATGAAATAAAAAAAGAAATTATAAAATCAAGTCAAATAGAAACAAAAAGAAAAGGGGAATTTGTAGTCAGTAAAAAATTTTTAAATTGTTCATTACACACATGTATCTTTAAGGATGGTAAAAAATTGACACAAGAGAGTCAGGGCTTAACTAACTCAAGATGCGGAAAATATAAGTTAGTAATAGGAAAAGGATAGCTGTCCAGTTTGGCTCAGACAAAGGGACATGTAAGAAAGTAATAGAAAAATCTGACGCGGGCTGTGCTGAGTCATTTTGGAGGACAATGGGTAAACTGCAGAAGGTTTTGAATGGAAGAAAGGAGAACTCAAAGCTGTGCTTTAGGTGGCAAGGAGGGTACCGTGTAGCTTGCGTAGTTCCCTTTCTTCCTCACCACCCCTTCAAGACTCAAACACTAACTCCCCCACCTACTGAGATTGTTGGTCCCAAGGGCACCTAGACCTCTGGGAATTACTAATCTGAAATCATACCTTTCCCAGTGCCTTATGCTTTTGTGTTGACATGGAGCATACCCATAGGACCAACCCTTTCCCTTCTGTCTCCCAGGCAGAGATCTTGTGACTACGCCACAGCTCAGCTTCTTCTGCCCCATCCTGCATCCTTCATTTACCCACAGATATTGATCCCAAGCTAGCTTACCCCAAATGTACTCCGTCCTCAACACTTCATTCTTTTTCCTGGAAAATCATAGCTACAACAGACAGATAAGGAGAGGTAGGGAAACTGTGAGCCAAAATTCCATTTAATCATCATTAAATGATGAAGACTTTATCCTGGAAGTCCTGTTGAACATTCAACAAAAAAAAAAAAAAAAAAAAAAAAAAAGAAAGAAAGAAAAAGAAAAAGACAAGAATTAATTGGTAATCTTTATATCACTGAGCTTTTACATTTTTCTCCAATTTCTTACCAACAACCTCGCAAATTATACTTTTTTCTAGAGTCTTTTTAAAAGACTTTTAAAAACTGGCAGCATATCAGAATAACCCCAGGATTTAAAAAACAAACAAACAAACAAACAAAAGCTACAGCTTTGAGAGTCTACCCTCAAAGACAGTAATTCAGTCACTCTCTGTGGGAGGACCACAGAAAAGTGAATTATATACCACTGTTTAGTTTCCAAAATACAGACTTTCAAGTGCATTTTCTTATTTGATACACACACACTCTAAAGATATAGATATTATTATTGTTTTCACAATCTCCATTTAACAAATGAGGGAAATGGGACTGAGAGATGTTTAGTAAGTAACCTGCGTTAGGGCACCCAGCTAAATAAGAGACAAAGTTAAAATTAAAGGCATTAAAGGTCTCTTGATGTTCTTTCCATTATATCATATGGCCCCTCTCAGCTCTCGTGAGGCCAGGACTTTCAAGGCCTGCCCTTGCAAGCGCTTATTCCTTTCTCCCTGCCTTTGATTCCAAAAGATTCTGTAGAGGACATGTATTCTTCCTGGAAGACTTACATCCACTTTGTGCTCTTTGTCAGGTTCCTAAATTTTCTTTCCTTTAAAAAAAAAAAAAAAAAAAAAAAGAAAACATTTTATTTATTTACTTCTTCCATGAGAGATAAATAAAGAGAGAGCCCCCAAAAGGTTCTCACACCGTAATCAACCCCCAGACTTGGTCAACCAGGATTTCTGGCACATTCATTCATGCCCAGGGTGCTCAGGAAGTTCCCATGGCATAAACCCAATATCATTCCTATGTAGGTCCAGCTACATTACCATCACTCCCGACCACACTCCTGGGTTTTTGCATGAGGAGTTAACTCTCCTCCATACTGTGCCCTCATGATGAGACTGTGCATCCATTGGTGAGGATGTGGCCCAATTGGGACAATGTACTCGTCAAGACCTACCAATTTTCCCTAGTTGAGACATCCTGGGAAATTGTGGGGTATTGTTTTTTTGAGAGGTTTTTGCTATAGGACACATGTGCTCACCAGAAAGACAGAGAGAGACAGAGAGACAGAAAGTGAGAAGTCACTCCCCGGGGGATGGCCATGCTGCAATCCCTTCTCCTCCATTCTCCTCTCAGGATCACATGCGCCCAGCATGAGTTTAAGCAACTGGGTCCAGGACTCAACCACGGTTGACTACATGGGAGTCCAGCAACATAGCCATTACACCAACTGTTGGTCCCAGCACCTGGGGAAATTATAAATGGATCTCTGGAGGTTCTTAGGAGCTTTCTCTCTCTGAGTCGTTTTAGGAGCCCTTGAATAATTCTTCATTTTTTGGTCGGTATGAGAATATTTCTGCTGCTTGCACCCAACCCTCTTCAATTAGGTTCCTTTGGAGCAGTAGTAGGCAAAATACAGCCTGCAGGTCAAATCCAGTCACCACTCATTTTAATATATGAAGTTTTATTGGAGCACGGCCACTCTAATTCATGTATGTAATGTCTACTACTGCTTTCATGCTTCAAAGGCAATGATGAGTGGATGCAACAAAGACTATACGGTCACAAAACTGAAAATATTTATGGAAAAAGTTTACCAACCCCTTCAATAGAGAATGAATTCCCAATGCCCTAAGTCATCCACTGTTTGTGATTAATTAACTTCTCTTCTATGTATCTAGAATGGTACTAAACATGTACTATGCTTGGGGAAATCGAGAAAATATTTAAGTCATTTTCTGGAGGGCTTAGTTTTTGCACTAAACCTTAGTTGAGAAGGGTGGCTTGCACCTAAGGAATCTTAAATGTTCTATTCATTGTTTTCTAACTTAACTTTCTAGGACTCTGACTCTTTATGCTGGTTCTTTACATGTATGTAGGTTCTTCCTATGTATATAGGAAATCTTGGGATGTACTGAAGAACTGGGACTAGGAGGTAGGTATTCTAGATCTCATTGAGCCTTAAAAACTTTCTATGGGTCAGCAGGTGGCATGGTGGTTAAAACACTGGACTCCCACATGTCCAGCCACAGTTCCAGTCTCGGACACGGCAGATTGCTTTCTCACTTTCCTTCTTTCTGTCTCTCTTTGGTGAGAATGAAGCAAACTAGAAAATAATAATAATAATAATAATAAAATTACATAAATAATTTTTTAAAACATGTCTTAATTCTCTCTATTCTTCGGCTTCTTTCTATACAACAAAGAGATTGAAATAAGGTTTCTAAATTTTCTTCCAATGTTCTGTAATTCATCTAAACAAAGATAAAGGCAACCAGATATATAAATAACAATGAAAGAAAGTATTGTGAAGTGTGTCTCAGAAGAAAGAGTGCATCTAGAATAATGTAGGATGGTAAATAGCATGAACTCGTGTGTAAAACTGAGTGTGAAAGCAGGGTAGTGTGTGTGTGTGTGTGTGTGTGTGTATGTGTGTGTATTATGTGTACGTGATCTAGGAAGTATCAAACATCTGTTTGAGTTCATCTTTCTCTAGAGCCAAGAAAAGAAATCAGATGTCCTGCAGTGTCTCATTTAAGTCCTGAACTTAAATCCCTAGTAAGTGGCCCCTTAGTGAGAAATTTAGGGACAGTCCCTAAGCAAAGTTTGTTTTACTTTTTATTCTCAGACTTGCTCCTAAAGCTCAGTGAAATTATACCTTAGAAAGTACCTACTTAAATTCCTTTCACAAGCAATCCTCTCTCAACAGGCACAAGTTTGGGCCTGTCCACTCACCTCAAACAGGCCATCCATCTGAATTATTTTCAAGGGCCCCAGGCTACAGGTAGTTTAAAATGCCACTATCAGATTGCTTCTCAATCTTCTCTTCCAGACTAAATAGTGCTGATTTTTGTCAGCAGCTTTTCATATTCCAGGGCTCTTTCATTAACTATTTTTGCACTGAACTGTATTTTCATTCTATTCCATGCTGTATTGTCTTTGTTGCTTCTTGGACCTCAAAAACTAAACCTGGGACTTGCTGGCTCCAGGCCCCTTTTTCTTCCCTTTTAACATGTTTGATGATCATGTGTTAAGAGCTAATGACAATTGTCTGCCTAGAATGCTCAAGCATAAACTTGCATGAAGTTAGGAGGATTGATGAAATAAACCTCAAAATCCAGTACATCCATCCTATAATTTAGACCCACTAATGTATGGACAAAACAGGTCAGTGAGGCTACTTATGGGCTCTGCAAATTAAAGGGCTCCAAAGGAAAAATTCCTTTCTTCCAGAGTGTCATTTTGCAAGGAGTACATTAAAAAAATATTTATTGAGCATCTATGCTATCTCTGGCATTGTGCTAGCTGCTGGGACACAGAAACAAACATGAGAGATTGATCCCTGGCCTAACAATACTTATAGGCTAGTGGAGGTTAGTGGAAAAGGACCATGTCTCTGAAAAATAGGTAGGGAACTCCAATGAAGTAAGTGCTATGGCAGGAAAATTTCAAGTCTCTTAACAAAGAATTGAAGCAAGGCTAGAAGGTGACAGCAGTATTGCAAGGGCAAGATATGGTACACCAGGCAGAGAGAACAGAGAATAAAGGAGCCACTTTCAAGGCCTGAAACAATTTCTATCTGGCAGCCTCACAGAGCCCGGTGGTACTGAGAGAAGCTCACACTGAAAGGTGGAGATTGAAGTATATGAGGCCCTGTAACCCAGTAAAGAAAATGAAAGCAATACCAGGAGACATTTTGGTTGTCACAGAATAGAGATGCCCCTGGCACCTAATGGGTAGAGGCCAGGAATGCTGTTCGATATCCTGCAATGCAAGGGCAGCCCCCATGACACAGAGTGATCTGGCCCAGAATGTCCATGATGTTCTGCCCTAGCACAGTGGGAATCTCTGAAGGACAAGGGCTGCAAGATCAGATGTATTTATAACCTTCACTCTGGACACAGAGAGGTGGGGTGGAGTATATGAGAATGAGCACAGTCTAGGAGAAATAACTGATATAAATAAAAACCTCAAAAGCCCCCTCAGTCAGTGGCTCTGCACAAAAGCACAATGTAGTCTGGGGTATCAGAATAAAAGGGCCACCATAGGAATCTTTAGACACCACCCTCTCTTGACCAGTGAGGGAAGGGAAGCTGAAAAGAAAATGAAGTAAAATAACTTATCACATGCATTTTGTGTATTGTTCACCATTCTATAAGTTGATCAAGTAAAAGATTTTGGCTTAAAACAATAGCTGATTTGAACATAACATGGCAGAGTATAAATATTTTAAACATACACACACACACATACATACACACAATATGATCCTGTGTATTTGTGGAGCACATTTTACATTCTTTGTGACAAATGGGATCTTATAAACAAAGCAGGGACAGCTGCTTAGCATGATAATGTGTCCCATTATTGTCAGACAAATTTAAAAAAAAAACTTGTAGTATGTGTTATTAAGAAGATACACACACACACACACACACACACACACACATTCTCTTTAGATTGGACTTTAGTACAGGCTAAAACATAGTGACTAAAACCCTCACCCCGTCCCTGATTGCTCCCCAGTGCCCCGACTAAAGCGCTTAAGAATAGCTACTATGTATTGAGTACTAGTAATATACCAGGCCCTGTGATAAGCACTTAAAATTTGTTTTCTCACATAATCTTTACAACCTTATAAGGTAGATATTTTTCTTCCAAGTCTACATTTAAGAAAACTGAGGCTTAGGGAGGTTAATCCTAATTTGTCAAAGTTGCAAAGCTACATGATGGCTGTATCTAGATTCCAACACAGAAATAAAATCTCTTCCCCAGATTCTTGAATTTGACCCTAAGATCCTGGCTATTTTGGCTAATAGCAATGAGTCACATTAAATATCAGGGCAGGCCTTTTCTCTGAACTTCCTACCTTTGGAAGTAAGGCTGACCACTCATGAGCTCCAGCCACCCTCATGTTGTTCAAGGAATATTTAGGCCCAGCAGGATCCAGCTGTCTGTGCTTGGCCACTTCATGTCTACCCACCCTGCTTCCTCTGCTTTGCTAAAGTGGACAACTTGGCAGCTCCCTCTCAAAATTACCACAGCAGGCTGCTCATCTCCCAACACCAGTTTGGTAAAACTCATCAGTATCTCATGGAAAAACACCCTAGTTTTGGGTTCAACTGAGACAGGAAAGAGAAGAGTTGGGATTATGTCTAGAGGTGCAAGACCCAGGACAGATCACAGGGTATCATTTGTTTGTTCCCCTGTAATAATCATGGGATGTTTTCTAGTTACTCAATAGATAAGAACTTTTTATCACTCTTGGCACTTTCACATGTTTTCCTACTTTTCTTTTGGAAGTATATACTCTCTGCTTTGGCCACTCATCCCAAGAGCACAGCCAAATGTCCCGAGGTATTCAAAGAAATGTGCAGCAATCCCCTGGGACTCAATCTCTTTACAAGATATATTGAGCATCCCCAATTACTGACCTTTCAGAAAACACACACATATACCACACAAAATAGAATCTTTTCCTTTCCAAAGCAAAAATTAATTATCCCCAATCTTGTGGCCTAAGCCTTAAATGAAAGCATGTGGCCCAAAATCTTCTGTTCCTCAAGAGCTAGCTCACCAACCATAGCTGAGTCGAATCACAGTTTCTGTATGCCAAGCATACCTAACTCTCCATCTAGGCAGCTTTCATCAAAAGTCTTAAACATGGGGGAACCAGTAGTTAGTGTAATGACTATGTCGCTGGACTCCCACATAGTCGACCGTGGTTCGCGTCCCGGACCTTGTGACTTAAAGCTCACGCCGGGCGTGTGTGTGTGTGCGTGCCCAAGATCCCGAGAGGAGAATGGAGGAGAAGGGATTGCAGCATGACCATTCCCCCTGGGGGGTGATTTCTTGCTTTCTGTCTTTATGTCTCTCTCTGTCTGGCGAGCACATGCACCCTATAGTGAAAACCTCTCAAAAAAAAAAAAAGTTTTAAACATAGGCTTTATAGTACCTGGATACATGTGTGTGCTTCCTATTAAAATCACAGGGTGATCTGAGGGGTTGCCTATTTTCTAGCCACAGACTGTGACCAAGTTCTAAACCCGTCATTAGAAATGTCCTGTGTCAGGACACAAAGGTGGATGCCAAAACATTTCCTATTATTTCTCTTGGACTCAGGAATTCATGCTTGCTTCATCTCTGGTTCTTCTAGGAAAAGAAGCCTCTAACTTTGCTCCTCAGTAAAACATTTCATTAGTTTCTTGTTATAAGAAATTATCACAAATTTGTTGACTTTAAACAATGGAAATGTATTCTCTCACAATTCTGGAGGTCAGGAGTTCAAAGTCAATTTCATTGCACTGTGATCAAGGTGCCAGCAGGGCTGCATTTTTGCCAGAGCCCCTATAGAAGGAGCCATTCCTTGCTTCTCTGGCATCTGGTGGCTGCCTGCATTACTTGGCTTGTGGCTACATCATCCATTGAGCCAACATGTCTGTATCTCTGCTTTAATCAGCTGGTCTTCTGTGTGTGTGTGTTGACTCTCTCTCTGCCATACTCCTGTAAGGACATTTGTGATGGCATTTAGGGCCTTACAAATAATCCACCTGAAGATCCTTAACACAGTCATATCTGCAAAGATCCCCTTTTCCAAGTAAGTAACACGTACAGGTTTCAGGGATAAGGACCTAATATCTTTGAGGACCATTATTCAGTCTACTACAAACACCTCCTAGCACATCTGTGGAGAAATTGAGGAGCACAAGCCCAATACACTCTTCCTAAAAGATGTCAGGTTAGGGTTTAAAATATTTATACATACTAAGGTGTATTAGTGGCTCTGTGAGAGAATGTATTTTCCCTTGACATGTGCTAGATTCAATATCTATGTTCAGGATTCAAAATCATTTACTGCATTTGAACTGCACTTGTGTTTCTATCACCTACTACAGGATTTCTTTATCTCAGTATTTTGACATTTGGGTATGGATAATTTTTGTTGGGATTTGGAGCAATGCAAAGCAGTACTGTATTATTGTAGTGTTATCTAGGAAATAAATATATGGGAGACTCAGAATTAAATTTTGGGTAAACAATGAACACTTATTTTTAGAGTAAGTATAACATGTACAATATTTAAGATTCTAATATTAAGAAAGATTATTCTTTGTTCATCTGAAATTTAAATGTCCTATTGTAATTTATCTGTCAACCCTACCTGAAATACCAGCAGCAAGCAGCATACATCTACTCTCAATCCCAATTTCATAACAAAAATGTCTCCAGACATGGGTAAAAGGCCACCTTTGCCTTTGGAGGTAAAATCACTGCCAATTGAAAACAATTGAAACACCTTTTAAAAATCATGAGCTGATCTGGGACCAGCAGTTAGGGTAATGGCTATGTCACTAGACACCCACGTAGTCGACCACGGTTCGAGTCTCGGACCCGGTGGCTTAAACTCACGCCGGGCACGTGTGCGTGCGTGCCAAGATCCCGAGAGGAGAATGGAGGAGAAGGGATTGTGGTGTGGCCATGCCCCCTGGGGGGTGATTTCTCGCTTTCTATCTCTCTGTCTCTCTCTGTCTGTCTTGCGAGCACACGCACCCTATAGCAAAAACCTCTCAAAAAAAAAAAAAAATCATGAGCTGGTTCCATGGCACAGTGGTTAAGCACTGTGTAGAGGGAGCCAGATCTCACATGACTATGGTTCAAATCCTGGCCCTAACAGCTTGAAATTCATGCCAAACACATGAACATGCCAGGATCCCCATTGGAGGGGGAATGCTTTATCTCCCTCTCTTTCTCTATTTCTTTCTCTCTTTTTGTGTCTCCAGGTGTGCATGTGTCCTTTAATCAAAAAAGAAAAAGTAAATACAAAACCTTGTAAAATAGAAAAGACTAATAAAAATAAGTAGAACTGTTTTAAAATACATGCATGCTGACAGCTGTTACTACTTAACTGCAAAGCTATCAGATCCCAGGACTACAGGCCACCCGGACACTAGCATGCTTCTGGGAGGATATGTGTGCATCACTGTTGGTGGGGGCATACTTTGGAGAAGACAGTCTCCTTGGAATAATCCTGCCTGGTCCTGTCCTTTCAAGCCTTAGAGCCTCAGGCTGAGCAGCAGGACCAGGCATGATCTCCCAGCCCCCATTTACCCTCTAATTTGTTTTAATTATTCTCTTTTTTCCCCCTTTAGTCCACAGGCTTTGCTTAGGAGCAAATGGCTCTCTCAGGCATCTAAGTTTGAAGGCGCCAGGAGACAATTTTCTGGCAGAGCTAGGGTGAGGTCTCTCCACTGAAACTTTTGAATTTGAGCAAGTCTTTACTGGTAGAAAAGACTAAACAAAAGAGAGAAAGAATGGGTGTGTGCCTTCCCTTCCCCCACCTCTCTCCATATCCTCTTCACTCCCTTCTCACCCTCTTTTTCTTGCCTTTCTTTTCTTTCCTGCATCCTCAACCTTTCTGTCCCCAGTGAATGCTTGGTATTCAGGATATCTGCACCTCATCCAGGCTTTCTATACTGATAACTGGTGACTCCTCACCACCAGCTGCTTCTGCAGGATATCAAGTTTGCCTTTCAAAGGGTTTTTCCAAATATAAGCCTGGTGTGCACATACACAGATAGCAATCACACACACATATTGTATGTCTATGTAAACAAAGCCATGTGTATTTATAGAGCCATATCGATGACAGATCTATATGGAGAGATGATAGGGGTTTTACAGATGGAGAAAAAAAGAGGTGAAGCTTTGAAGCCTCTGACCCAAAATAAAATCAAATACCAAATAATGCTAGGCAACAAATCCCTTAATAAGGAAGGACTATTATCTATCCCAAAGCTGGTGGAGTTTAAGGGGGAGACTTGTTTGGGAGAAGTCAGAACTTCACAATATAGAAGCAGGATTTAATTTCTGTTGCAGAGTTGTCTGGTAAAGGATGAGTATTTCATTATTTGCTGCTGAGCTTTTAGTTGTGTGTGGTCATTAACACCATCTTCAAAGGGGTTGTATTAACTAGTTACACACGGCCTCATAGAGTAGTCAAAAAACAAACTTGGCATTTAGGTCAAGTTTTAAGAATAAATGAATGAATTCGGCTAAACAAAACATTTTGCTCCAGGAAGTCAGAGACTCAGGCAAAAATGCATGTAGAGAAAATTACACAGACAACAGGAAAAAGAAAAAAATTGCAGCAAGTATATATAACACCAGAAGAAGGACATGGTACCAGGATAATGGTCCCAGCAATCAGTCTAATCAGAGAAGAACAGTCTTCAACTTGGGCTTCCTATCCAGCATTGGTGATGGGGCAGATTTAGCTTTCAGTGTAGGATCTTTTTGTACATAATCAGGCCAAACTATAGTAGGAACAACAGGGACAAACACCAAGTGGAGGGCCCCATTTGTGCTGAGGAGCTGAAAACACAACCTACTTATTTCAACACCTTTCTCAGTCACCTCTCTCACCTGCGATTTTACAAAGAGACTATTCCATTGGTTGGAGGGTATTTCTATTTTTTTTTTAAGATAACAGGGACAAACACCAAGTGGAGGGCCCCATTTGTGCTGAGGAGCTGAAAACACAACCTACTTATTTCAACACCTTTCTCAGTCACCTCTCTCACCTGCGATTTTACAAAGAGACTATTCCATTGGTTGGAGGGTATTTCTATTTTTTTTTAAGATTTTTTTTAAAATTTAATTTTATTTATTCATTTATTTATTTTAATTTGATCACACACACACACACACACACACACACACACACACAGAGGGAAAATGAGAAAGCAAGCCACCAGGTCCAGAACTCAAACCGTGGGTGGCCATGAGGTTGTGTCCAGTGCCTTAACCACCACACCACCTGCTGGTCCCTGGTATTTCAATTTTTAAAATGCCCATATCCTGGCAGTGTAACCATGAATTTTTTGTTTGGAGTGTGTGTGTGTGTGTGTGTGTGTGTGTGTGTGTGTTTCAGACAAAATTTTTATACAGCAAAATATGTAGATAAAGAGTTAAATTATTGATTTTGGGAACCAGTGGATGGGGTAATGGTTATGTCACTGGACTCCACTTAGTCGACCGTGATTTGGGTTCTGGACCCAGTGGCTTGAAACCCACTGAGAGTGCATGTATGTGTATGCCCAAAATTCCAAGAGGAGACTAGAGAAGAAGGGATTGTGGCGTAGCCACCCAAGAAATCATCTGGGGGGTTGATTTCTTGTTTTCTTCTCTCTCTGTCTCTCTGGCAAGCACATGCTTCCTACAAATAAAAACTTCTCTCTAAAAATAAATAAAAAGAGTTAGATCATAAATTTTATACCTTTCTTCTGTTTAAATGTGAACATTTAATGAAAAAAATTTCCTGCTAAGCATTATTTTAATGATATCTCATAAAGCTTTATATATTTTTAAATTGATCAATTCAAAAATGTTAATTATACATGCTATTTCTCTTTTATTTATGGATTACTTAGAAATACATTGTTTAATTTCCATAATTCTTGGGTATTTGTAGTTTCTAATTTAACTACACTGTGCCCAGAGGGCATACATTGTCAAATTTAAACCCTTTGAAATTTATTGAAACTTATTGGCCAGTATTTGTTCAACCTTGGTTACTTGAAAGTAAAGTGTCCTACTATTGTTAGATACATTTTTTTATATACTTCAATTAAAGTCATATTAGTTGAAAGTATGGTTCAGATTCTTTTTATTCATGTTGATTTTATGTCTAGTTGATTTGTCAATTAACGAGAGAGAAGTATTAAAACTTCAAACATGAATAATGGATTTGTCTGTGTCTTTCTTTTACATGTCATTTTTGCTTTTTGTGTTTTAAAATTCTATTATTAGGTGCATATACATTTAAGGCTATTATCTCTTTCTGGAAGACAAACTCTTTTCTTATTTTGAAATTGATAAATTGCCTCTTTATCTTTGGCAATCCTCCTTTGTGAATGTGTACTTTCTCTCTTATATACTCATACTATCACTTGGTCCTTATTCTTTGTATGAAGAATTGCCCCCATCATTTTATTTACATTTTTTGTGTCTTTATATTTAAAGTGCATCTCTTGCTATTTTATTCTTTCTGTTATCTTGTTTTTAATGCGAGTATTTATTTATTTATTTATTTATTTATTTATTTATTTATTTTTGGAGAGGTTTTTGCTATAGGGCACAAATGCTCACCAGAAAGACAGAGAGAAACAGAGGGACAGAAAGTGAGAGATCACCCCCCAGGAGGGATGGCCGTGCCACAATCCTTTCTCCTTCATTCTCCTCTCAGGATCTTGGGCACACAAACACATGTGCCCAGTGTGAGTTTAAGCCACCAGGTCTGAAACTCGAACCGCGGTCGACTATGTGGGGGTCCAGTGACAAAGCCATTACGCCAACTGCTGGTCCCTGTATTTTTAATTTAATATAATTGCTGATATCCTTGAATTTTAAAATTTTATTTTATTTTAATTTCTTTTATACACTCATTCACTATAAATCACTTAGATTGTCAATTGAATTTTCCCAACATGAATACACTTCACACCACTCCAGTTAAAGATACTAAATATGTTTATCATAAACAGATAATAATCCACTTCTGTGTCCCATGAATATCTTGCCACTCTATTTTTCCCTTCAATATCTTTTCTCACACTCTCCCCATTCTTAATTTAATCCTACCATTTTGGTATTTGTTAACTATTTCTCCCATCATTTTCTTATTCCTCCATCTTGGTCTTTTTTCTTATTTTCAGTCAATTAAATCTTTTTTAGAATTCCTTTTTTGTCCTCTGCTAGTTTTTTAGCTTCTCTTCTTTCTTTTTTGAAAGTTTTTTTTTTATTTCCTAAATGAATAAAAAAGAAGGAGAGTGATGCATGTGTGTCTGCTTTGCAGAGCATCAGATTTTACCACTGCACACTATCCAGTTCTTCTTGATATTTTTAAAGTGGTTCCCATAAGTATTATAGTATGAAACCTTAACTTATCACAGAGTGACTAGAGTTAATATTGTACCACTTCATATAAAATGTAAAAATCTTGCAATTAGAAAGTTCTGTGTATTCTATTTCCATACTTTATGCTACTTTTGACATGTATCTTACATCCACATATGTAACAAACCTTATAATGTAATGTTATTATTTTTATTTAAATAGTCTTCAAAGAAGTTAGGAGAAGTAAAAAAAGGTAGATGGTCTTTGTATTTACCCAAATATTTAATCTTTACGATACTCTTCATCCTTCCTGTAGATTCAGTTTCTATTTGCTATCACTTCTCTTAAGTCAACAGAATCCTCTTAAATATATATTGTATTGCAGATCTGCTGGTGATAAATTCTTTCAACTTTCATTTATCTCTGACATTTTATTTTTTCCTCAAGAATCACAGCTCTTTACTACTTGTTGGTGAAATATCTAACTGCTCTACAGTTGTTTTCAGTAGGAGAATGTATTAGTTTGCTAGAGCTGCCACAGTGAATTACCACACAGTGGAGGGCTTCAGTAACAGAACTATTTTCCTCAAAGTTTTGGAGGATAACAGTTCAAAATTCAAAGGTCAACAGAATTGATTTCTTCTGAGGGTTGCAAGATAGAATCTGGGCATCTTCCCTAGCTTCTGATAGCATATATGTTCCTTGGCTTATCAATGGAAATCTTCCCCATGTCTTTACATTGACTTTTCTTAACTTGATACTCCTCTGGAAGACTCCTTTTCCACGTAAGCTCACAGTCATGAGTACTTCAGGTTAGTACATAAGCATCTTTTTTTTAGGAAATACAATTCAATTCATAATAGAGGGCAATTCTAGTGTGACCTACTCCAGGAAAAAAGTAGAAGACATCCTTGAGTCTCTTTGGTCAGTGTTATTTTGCTATGAATTTGCTTATCAAGTTCAATTAGGAAGGAAAGTGAGTTAAGGGAAGATGGAGGATTGGAAAAGGAGGCTAAAGCAAAGTTTGGGTTCATGGAAGAACTTGAGGCAATATTAAAACAGACATAATGGAAATACAAAACATCATTAGAGGATACCATGAGTGACTATACGCCAACAAACAAGAAAACCTGGATGAGGACAAATTCCTGGACACATAAAATCTACTAAGATTGATTGAAGAAGACGTGGAAGCCTAAATAGACTGTAACAAACAATGAAATTGAATCGGTAATAAATAACCTCCCAACAAAGAAAAGTCCAGGTCTTAATGGCTTCACTTCTGAATTTTACAAAACTTTTACAGAAGTTGTAGCCCCCATTCTACTCAAACTCTTTGTAGAGATCCAAAAAGAAGGAACTCTTCCAAATTAATTCTATGAAGCTTCAATCACCTTCATTTTCAAAATGGATAAGGATATGACAAAAAAGGAAAACTACGAAACTATGTCCCTGATGAATATAGATGAAAAAATTCTCAACAAGATACTTGAAAACCATATTGAACAGCATATAAAAAAGATTATTTGTCACAAACATGTAGGCTTTATTCCAGGGATGTAAGAGTGGTTCAACATATGCAAAACCACAAATGTAATACACCATATTAAGAGAAAGGAAGATAAAAACCACATGATCATTTCAATTGATGCAAAAAAAAAACATTTGACAAAATACAACATACCTTCATGATTAAGACGCTCAGAAAAATCAGCATAGAAGGATCATTTCTCAGTATAGTAAAAGCCATCTGTGAAAAATCTATAGCTAGCATTATCCTGAATGGGGAAAAGCTGAAAGTTATTCCACTAAAAACTGATACAAGACAAGGCTGCCCACTCTCTCCACTCTTATTCAATTTAGTATGGGAAGTCCTAGATGATGCAGTTAGATAAGAGAATGAAAAAAGGCATTTTAATAGTGAAAGAGGAGTTGAAAGAATTTCTGTTTGCAGATGACATGATTGTATATATGGAAGATCCAATCATATCCATGAAAAAACTTCTCAAATAATTAATGCATATAGTAAAATGGCAGGATACAATATTAACTTACAAAAATCTATAGCATTTCTATATACAAACAACAAACAGACAGAAGCAGAACTGAAAAAAGTATCCCTATTTATCATAATCACAAAAAGTATCAGATACCTAAGAATAAATGTATATATGGAAGATCCAATCATATCCATGAAAAAACTTCTCAAATAATTAATGCATATAGTAAAATGGCAGGATACAATATTAACTTACAAAAATCTATAGCATTTCTATATACAAACAACAAACAGACAGAAGCAGAACTGAAAAAAGTATCCCTATTTATCATAATCACAAAAAGTATCAGATACCTAAGAATAAATCTAACCATGGAAGTCAAAGACCTCTACAAGGAAAGCTATGAAAATCTTAGAAAATAAATGAAAAAAAAAAAAAAGTGGAAGGACATTCCATGATCCTGGGTTGGGAGAATTAATATAATCAGAATGGCAATCCTACATATGTAATGCAATCTACATATGTAATGCAATCCCTATAAAATTACAAGAGATATTCTTCATAGATCTAAAAAAGGCAAATATAGAATTTATCTGAAATCATAAAAGACCCCATATTGCCAAAGCAATCCTATGCAAAAAGAATGGAGTGGTTGGTATTTCACTTCCTGACCCCAAAATATATTACAAAACTGTGATAATCAAAACAGCATGGTATTGGCACAAAAAATAAAACAGACATGAGGACCAATAGAACAGATTAGAGACCCCAGAAATAAAACTCAAGACATACAGCCAACTGATGTTTGACAAAGGGCACCAGTCAATACAGAAGGAAAAGGAAAACATTTTCACCCAATGATGTTGGAAAAAACTGGATATCCATCTACAGAAAGATCAATATGAACCCCTGTCTGTCACCATTAACAAAAATCAACTCAAAGTGGATCAAAGATCTATCCTAAGACTTCAAACTATAAAACTACTTGCGGAAAACACTGGAGAAATTCTGGGAAACACTGAGGTAGGCAAAGACTTCTTAAGCAAGACCTCCAAAGCACAGGTACTAATTTTCAAAACAGACAAGTGAGATTACATCAGAAGTTTCTGCAGCAAAGGACACAGTAATTAGTGTGAATCAACAACTTTTGGAATGGTAGAAAATTTTTATAAACTATGCTTCACCTAAGGGACTAATAATCAGAATACACAGGGAATTCAAGCAGTTTACCCAGAAGAAAATTATTAACCCAGTTAAAAGATGGGAAAATGATCTGAATAAACAACTCTCTAAGGAAGACTACAAACAGCCAAAAGTGATATAAAAAAAACTCTCTAAGGAAGACTACAAACAGCCAAAAATGATATAAAAAATATATAAAAAAATGTTCAACATCCCTCATCATGAAGGAGATGCAGATCAAAACTACCATGAGATAGCATCTAACCTCAGTCAGAGTGACAAAGATTAAAAAAAAAATGGTAAGTGCTGGCAGGGATATGGTGAACTCTCCTAAATTGTTGGTGGGAATGTAAATTGGTCAAGCTATTGTGGAGAACAATATGGAGTTTTCTCAAAGACTTTCAATTAGAACTATCATATGATTCAGCAATTCCATTTCTGGTTATCTATCCAAAGGACAGGAGACTGCTCAGTCGGAAAAGTGCTTGTACATTTATATTTATTCTGGCCTTACTCGTAATAGCTAAAACACGGAACCAACCCAAATGTCCACAAACAGATGAATGGATTGAAAAAGTGTGGCACATATACTCCATGGAGTATGTATATTCACTCATAAAAAACAAGGCCCTGGAATTTGATAAACAGTGGACGAACACGACAGATTTATTGCTGAGTGAAGCAAGTCAGGCTATGAAACAGAGACACTGTATCTCTCCACTTAACACATACTGACTGTGCACATTCTATGGTAGAGACTGAAAGACTGGAGGACATAAAAACATTGAAAAGTGGTATGGACACTAGGTACAAAGTGGAAGGAGAATGGGAGAGGGGAAGAGTGCAGGAAGGGAAATTTGGGGAAAAGAAGTGGAGAGGTAGGACATTTGTAGGACACAGATATGGTTTATTACCTGTGTACGACGATGTGTATGGTGTTCTCAGCTGGGCTGGTCTGAGGTGTATATCATGCTGGGTAGTCTTTTTGCAATCTAAGTGGTGTATACTGGTTGAATGTATAAATAATCATATTTTTTTAAAAGACAAGAAAAGGAAAAAAAGAAAATAGAAAATAAAAGAGGAATAAGGAAAAGAAAAGGAAAAAAAAGAGAACACTGAAATTCCCCCAGAGAAAAAGGTTTCAACTTTCTCAGTTCCCTCTTTGGTCTCTACTGTGGACCATATCTATTACAGTTGACTTCAGAGAGAGATAAAAGCTGTTACATCTACTCACTTACTCATTCTAAAACAAAACAAAGCATATTTTGAACACTTGCATGTGCCAGACCCATGTCGAGTAACTGGAAATATTGCAATACAGGAGATAAATATGGCCCCTGCCTTCATGGAGTCTTCAATCTATTTGCATCCAGAGTCCATCTATTTGCTAAAGTTTTAGATAGATTATGAGTTTGAAAACATTTTAATTTATCTTTTGGTCAAAGTAAGTACAGTGCAGGAAAAGTTTGAAAAAGGGTATTTTTTAAGATTTATTCCTTTGTTTAGTAAACATTACTGAACACACATTGGACCTGAAATTATAGATTCCAAAGGATTTATTGATGTATGAAGAGAATAGTATTTTATCGGACAATAATTACAGCTAATACTTTTATAACATAACAATTCTTGCATGACTGGCACTGTTCAAACACTGTACCCATGTTAACTCTTTTGATCTTCATAACAATTTCAGTGCTGCTATTGTTCCCATGATAGGTTAAGTAATTTGCCCCAAAGTCAGAAACTTGTGACAGAGCCAAAATGAGACCCTAGCAATGTGACTCCAGAGACATTTTTTTTCTTAGAGAAATTTTTGCTATAGGGTGTGTACACGTGCTAGAGAGACAGAAAGAGGCAGAGAGTGAGAAATCACCCCCCAGGGGGGATGGCCACAATCCCTTCTCCTCCATTCTCCCCTTGGGATTTTGGACACACACACACACACACACACACACACACACACACACA
>NW_006160055.1:1435580-1437217 GCF_000334495.1 Tupaia belangeri chinensis | reverse complement strand
CACACACACACACACACACACACATGCCCAGCGTGAGTTTCAAGCCACTGAGTCCAGAACTCAAACTGTGGTCAACCATGTGGGAGTCCAGTAACATAACCACTATGCCATCTGCTGGTCCCTCCAAGAGAAAATTTTTTAACCTCTATACTATTCTAATTACAACATGTGGATTTCCTGTATAGCCTAGATTTTATTAGGCCCAAAAGTCTGAGCTCTTTTATTACCTTTCTTCTGTTGTTTTCCAATAATGACATATAATTTGGGAAATAGTCGTGGTACATATAATAAAACAAACTACTCTGTACTTCCTAAACTTTTCCTTCTGAAGCTCTCTGGCTGTGCAGAATAATGCAGAATAAAGGGAAAATGTTTAGTTATGATGTATGGCAGACACTACTGGTTGTCTTACCAATATTCATTCTTTCCTTTCTAACTTCCAATTGCCTAAGTCTGCTTATTTTGGTATTCACTCTCCACTGCAAGGCTATGTGCTTCAGGAGGAGGACCTTAATTGATATAAGTCCATCACAGTGGTGTCATGACCCCAGCCATGTAATTGAAATGTGACAAACCTCTGACTTACAAGTTATGGAAGAAGTATGTAAGAGACTTCTGGCAAAGGTTTCCCTTCTTTTAAAAACAGATACGCAGTAAGAGCAACCCCCCTTCAGCTCTGGAAGTTGTAACATGTGAATGTGATATTTTGAATGTCAGCAGCCATTTTATGACGATGAGGGGGATGAGGACAGTCCTGATAGGATTGAGGATGAAAAAGCAGAAAGAGGAAAACAAACAAACAAACCTGGATTCCTGATGATATCTTTGAGCCACAGAATAAACCAGTTTTGAACCCATACTAACTTCACACTTCTTATTCAATAAAGAAACTTGGTAAATTGTCCTTAGCATTTAAGCCATTTAGATTAAGGTTCTACTTATAATCCTACTTTTAATTCGGGGTAAGAAATTTTAAAAATTTGTTTTACTCATTTCCCTCTAGCCCACCCAATGTAGGAGGAACTTTCTGCTATCAGAATGTGTTCATCCTCTGCTTTTAAAACCTAATGCTGTGGATTTTGGAAGGGAAAATTAGATATGTACATCTTTAAAACTTCTAAAGCTCATGATAAATGTCTAAATTCCTAAGCAGCATATTTCCGCATTTGCAGATTCAGAGACAAGAGACTTTAATCATGACTGCTACATTTCCCTTTTAAAATTAAATTAAAAATAACATTTAGGACTATGTATGTGGACTGAAGATTCTTTCTCATGTTCTTTATGGGAGTTGCCCACCAATGGCATGAGGTTTCCTCTCTAAAATAAGGTAGATTTTCTTCTTCTTTTTCTTCTTCTTTTTCTAATAGCTGACATTAAGGCAGAGATTCTAATATTAGCCTGCTATTCTACTGAATAAAGGAATTGGATGTCTTTTACACAAAGTTGAGGGCCTGAATGTATTTCTGCACTTTTCCTCAAAGCTTTGCAAAAACTCAAAATAGCATTTTCCCCCATTTTTTCTTCAACTCCATGCAACCGCAACAGAATGTGAGGTACTGGTTTGGGGCTTTGGAAGCGACATCTGTTGTGTTCAATTTTATTTTCCATGCTTAAATGAAGTTAGTTCCTTCCTC
>NW_006160055.1:1433295-1435455 GCF_000334495.1 Tupaia belangeri chinensis | reverse complement strand
TTCCCTTAGATGTCAGGGGCAAAGGGATACTATTTTTATGAATTTGACTTAGAGGTATCCTGTCTAAGCCTGTCTGTGGGCATTAGGAAAGCAGGATGTTGAGGGTAAACCAATATGGAAAAGAGGTGTCCTGGGAAAGTATTTCAGAGACTATATTTTAGCATTCTGGGAGTTGCAAAAGAAAGAAAGAGACTTTTTCTTTCCATAACATTACACAGATTTGGTCTATACTAAAGAGCAGGAATAGTGTGGAATGGATGGTCAAAGTAGGGCAACAATTTGTAGGAAAAGATCTGATTCTGTGTTTATCTAGGGATGCCAACCAATGTTTATTTATTTAATTTCCAGTGTGTAATCTCATGAACATCCCTGAGAATTCTAAATTGGGCTTTATTTAATATTTTCCCTTTGCAATGGAGAAAAAAGTGCCAAAAGGACTATGTAAAGGAGAAGATAAAAGGGAATGTAGAAAATATCTCATTCATCTTCTTTGTGAAAGTGAGTCTAGAGCCAAGAAGTGAGTCACTCATAGTCACACCATGAAGGACAGCAGAAAAGTCATCAAGATGGAGTGGTCAGGACAAGAGCTTGAG
This sequence comes from Tupaia belangeri chinensis, assembly GCF_000334495.1. Lineage (NCBI taxonomy): Eukaryota > Metazoa > Chordata > Mammalia > Scandentia > Tupaiidae > Tupaia > Tupaia belangeri. The sequence goes on along the minus strand of NW_006160055.1, from coordinate 1,434,862 downwards.
CTCAGATGCCAGCCTTGTCACTGCCAGACTCTGCAATGTGGAGCAGTGTCACAACCTTGCCAAGTCCCACATACCTTTCTTGTGGTTTGCTCTGAAGATTAGACGAGTTAATGTAACACCTCAAATGGCCAAGGGCCTAACAAATACTACACGCTCAGTAAATTTAGCTCATACGAAGCCCAGACTCAAGAGAAAGCTATGGAAGCATGTTACTGACCTTGTCCTCCTCATCCTCCTCTTCCTTCTAATCTTCTCAAATGCCCCATTTATCAGTTGATGAAATGGTAGAGACTGCTCCAAGGAAAAAGAGTGACCTTGAACCTTCATTCGAGGAATCTGAGACTTGACAGACATAACCAATCAGCTTATCTATTATGCATTTACTGAATACCCTGACATATTCTGTTTTGTATTTTGCTAAATTGGAGGTTCCCCAGAGGCTTTTTCTTCTCTCATTAGTTCCTTTTTCTCTGATTTTAATTCTTTTCTTCACAAGCAGAATGTAAATTGCCAGACTTGGGCTTAAGTGATGTGTGACTAGAAAATGCCCATGCTCAGGTGATAGATTTAAGATACATCTGCCTGTTAATGGACTGGGTGAAAAGACTTAGAAAGATATCATTCACTTTTGGTGGAGGAGACAAAGATCAGATTGCAAGGAGGTGATGAGAGATTCCCCTATAAGCAGAGTGGGAGACTCTTATGTATCAGATATCTTGTGCCTGGCAGTCTCCACAAATCCACAAGCATTTGCTTCTCTACCTCCATCACAGCCTCTAATAGGTTAGATAACAAAGGCAAGAGTCATGTCTCAGAAGGTGATCACTGCAAGAAAGCACAGCTGTCACTTGACTCTCCTATTAAGCTGTACCTCGGGTTTAGCTTGAGGCATAAGCAAAGGGATGTGAAGGAATTATCAGAGAGCAAGCCCTGGTGGAAATGAAATACTGTGAAGGGCTGATATAGGGCATCCACAGCATGCATACACTGATTAATTAACTCTCCACTCTCCCCTATGAGCAAAAATTCTCGTGCTCATGTTACAAATGGGCAAGAGGCCATGGCATGTCCAGCACGCTCTGGCAACTTAACCTGCTGGTCCCTGATGCTCCCCACTCCCACAGTCATCAGAGAAAATATAGGCACTTGTGCAAATTTGCACAGTTCCTGCTCCCATCTGCCTCCTGGGCCCTGCCTTCTAGCCTACTGTCCTCTACAAGTTTCTTGGGAATGGAAGTATAGTGATCTCTAGGTTGCTGGGCAGAGAAGAAGAAACAAACTCTGGCAGATGAGTACGCAGGGTCTTCCAAGAAGGAGGGAGCCAGAGGTCTAGAGAAGGAGGCAGGGCAGGAACCAAAATACTTAACCCCTTCATCGTAATGCCTGGGCTAGTCCTGACTCAGCTGCCTCTGTGTAGTGGAGGAAATTGGGGCTTCAGCATCTGGAAAACTCTTTAGGATCCCCAGTTGCAGAAAGGTCTCAGCTAAGCCTCAAACCACCAAAGGAGTAAATTCTACAACAGACCAGGAGCTGGTGTGAAGGACTTGAAGCCCTGCTGTCTCCCAGT
>NW_006160055.1:1429906-1432913 GCF_000334495.1 Tupaia belangeri chinensis | reverse complement strand
GGAAAGGAAATGTTCTTTTCTTTGTTACCTGTGGTTTTTAGTTTTTTCTTCCCTTGGAAGAGGGGGAAGGGACCATTACAGTGGGTTTGGGAATGCTTTTGTTTAGTGGGACCAGAGTAAGAAGAAGGAAGTTAAGATGAAGTGTGCTATTTTTTCCTCCTTGTCTGAGCAAAATGAGTGAAGGAAAAAAGACAGATGAGCAAGATAGGTGATTAGATAACTTTGTTCAACAAATGGTTACTGTCTCTCTGGGCAGGACACTATGGCAAGATACATGGAACTTTCTTTACTTTCTTTTTCTTTTTCTTCACTAAATTTCCTGATATACTTGGGGCAACAAATTAAGTTTTATCTTGAGATATAAAAAAAAAAATTATACTCTTTCCATTCCATTCTCTTGGGAAAACCAAAGTTAACAGAATGGCAGGTAGCCTTAAGTATCTTTCTGTTACCTAAAACTTCCACACTTATCCCTGTTTTATAGGATCTGACTCCTCTTACACTCAAGAATGTGCACATAGATAAGTAATTACAGAATAGTTAAGATCTTTATGAGTGGCTGAGATGGTGGGCTATTGTGGAATGGGACTGTAAAAATGGTAGAGATTAGGGAAAGACACAAGAAACTGTAAAAGATATGAAGGTTTTAAGGAAAGTGATCACTCAACTTGGTGGCATTCCAAGATGCTATTATTTAAATTCCTTTTATCTTATAGAAACTCAGAGTTGAAAGATTCCTCAAGACCAGCAGTCTATCCCTTTAAAGATACATTCAAACTCATAGTCACCCTCCATTTTGTCACTTTCAGGCCCAGAAAACTTGTTGAGATCTTGCCCACAAACAGCCCGTTTCACTCCTCTCCCTATCACAGGCAACCTGGACTCTACAATGCTATTTATGGTCCTGTCATATAGCCTAGAGGTTAAGGGAGCCAGATCCCACATGGTCAATTGCAGTTTGAATGCCAGCCCAGTGGCTTGAAGAACATGCTGGGTATATGTGCATACATGCACTAAATCCCAACAATATGGAGAAATAGAGAGGGGATTGTAATGTGACCATGCCCATTAGGGGGTGCTTTCTCCCTTTCTCTCTGACTCCCTGTTTCTCTCTGGTAAGTATATGCACTCTTTGGCAATTAAGCATCAACAGAAAAAGCTTTTGTATTCTATTTTTACATGTTAAAAATTTTGTATAGGTTTTTTTCTCTCCCCCTACTGTATAATTTAAGCAAGCTGAGGGTAGCTTTGTTGACTGACTAAACAAACTACTAAGTGAAGAAATTAAAACTTATGTTTTGGACCCTCCTGTTTGAAGACAGGGAGTTAGTCATGAGAAAGGATCAAAACCTCAACTCCATGGGGCCCCATTTATTCTGAGTGTGCTGATTACTGCATTTTTTTCCTGTGATATTTCTTCGAGGAAGAGATTCTCAGGGTTTTTTTTTTTTTCCCCCTAAAGTTATATCTAAGGGCATATGTAGCAAGTTGATACCATTGCTCAAATTCAGGTGAAATCCAATGAGTGTGAAAAAATATTTTAACTGATATTTATATCAAGGCCACTTTCTGCCAGAAAAATCATTTTTTAAAAAATCCACAAAACTTGGGACCAGCAGTTAGCATAATGGCTATGTCGCTGGACTCCCACATAGTCGACCGTGGTTCGCGTCCCGGACCTGGTGGCTTAAAACTCAAGCCAGGCACGTGTGCGTGTGTGCCTAAGATCCTGAGAGGAGAAGGTAGGAGAAAGGATAGTGGCATGACCATCCCTCCTAGGGGTGTGATTTCTTGCTTTCTGTCTCTCTGTCTCTTTCTGTCTGGCGAGTGCACACACCCTATAGCGAAAACCTCTCCAAAAAAAAAAAAAAAAATCCAAAAAATTTTAGCCTTTTTTGTAAAAAAAAAAAAAAAATCCACAATACTTTAGTCCTTTTTGTGATCCTTTACACCTCACATCTATGTTGATACAGATGGAGAGGGTGGGGAGATACCTGATTCATCCTAACAGAACAAAGCATAAGGTTATGATTATGTATACATACACAATTATCTTTAATACTAGAAAGCCAGATCAGACTAGGGCAGATTCCACAGAGTTTTGGACAAAAACTTGTAGAGAGCAGATGTCAGACCCAGTCAATTGTCTTTGGTATAAAAGCATTTATGGACACATCAAGGATTGAAAAACAAAAGCAAAACTCATTGATTCTTTAAACCTTTGCAGCCATGCAATTAATAAAAGAAAAAAAATAGCAACATCATTACTTCCCATTTTATATCTTTAGTAACTGAGGCTTATAGACATTAAAAGAACTTTTCCGAAGTTGCCCAACCAGTGACAGAAGGAATGGTGTGCATGCTCTCTCCTAGCTCTGCTCTACTATCCTGCTATATGTAATGGCAAGAGTGCGGACAATCAAGTTCTCTTCCTACATCCTGTCCTGACAGAATTGCTAATTAGAACTCCTCCCACCTTCCTCTGACCCACACTTGGCTTCATCTCATGGGGAGGAGAAATTTATTTGGTGGAATAGAAAAGGATTACCATCCATTGGTCCATGTCTCTGCTTTATTGCAATCATCAAAGTGAAAAATCTAAGTTTATCCTCCCAAAAAACACATACCCCAATTCTCTATTACTGACATTTTGATTGATTTAAGAATTATTTTATATATTTCAGAATTTTCATGTAATGCCATTTAATTTATAATAAATCATTAAATATAATTTGAATAAGGAAAATAAAAGTTTAGAATACAGGATATCTTGCTGTCTATTCCACCTCATCCTCAGGAGTCTTTCTGTCCATGGATTTGGAGAAGATACTGTTTTCTTTGTGGCTGACTGAGGATACTTCAACTCTGCAAACCAGACTTGGCCTTGCTTGGGTTCCAACATTTTGACTTGAAAAATAGAAGGAAGCCTATTTTGGCTTCACATCCAAATGCTCTCCAATTAAATTTTACAGTCAGGGTGATTTTCTCCAGTCAGTTTTTAGGTCTA
>NW_006160055.1:1411539-1429884 GCF_000334495.1 Tupaia belangeri chinensis | reverse complement strand
GAAGAGCAAGGATGTGTTATCAGTCTGAAACTCAGCCATGGCCATACACCATAGCAGACTGTTCATACTCTTGGCAATAAGAAACTAAATCTTCTTCTTTTTCTTTTTTTTTTTTTTTTAAAGAGATTTTTTGCTATAGGGCTTGTGCACTCACAAGAAAGACAGGGAGAGACAGAGAGACAGAAAGCAGGAAATCACCCCCATGGAGGGATAGCCATACTGCAATCCCTTCTTCTCCATTCTCCCCTTGGGATCTTGGACATGCATGTATATGTGCCTGACATGAGTTTAAGCCACTGAGTCCGAGACTTAAACCATGGTCAACTATGTGGGAGTCCAGCAATGTAACCATTAAGCCATCTGCTGGTCCCAGAAACTAAATTTTGTACCTCTTATATACTTTACAGTTCTGAGACCAAATACTTTATTAGGTATTAGGGAACTGACTAAATAAAACACTGCTCTATTAATATTCAAGAAAGCTACATTCTAGAGGTTTTCTCTCTGAAGTTGTCAGTAGGCCCAAGCAGAAGATAACTCTAGAATAAGGAGGAATGCTCTCACAGATTTCCCTTCAACATATTCTTTGTACATAAGGCTCTATGCCAACTTATTTGTATAGTGCCATATAATTTCCCCTTCCTTTCAAACAGGTAAATTCTAAACAGTTTTTCAGCTAGGCATGGAAATAATGGAGAAAATATCCAGGTTACACAAGAGATAAGTTCTCATACAAAGCAATGAAACTTTTAAGCTTGTACTGGAATCATTACATATAAACAAATGGAACATCATAAAAATCATAATTTCTTTGGGAGGCTGAGCACCAGCGAGTGTGGCTCTCACTTCTTCACTCAGGAAACCTGTTCGACTGTCCCCCCCAGGGCTGGACAATTTCAGCCCATTTTACCAAAGGAGATGGATCAATCAATGTATAAGATTCAGTTTTTAAGTTTTGATATTTGCTTAACAAAAGCAGTCAGAATGGCTAAGATTAAGAAAAAAAATAAAGAATGATGGGACCAGCAGATGATGTAATGATTACATTGCTGGACTCCCATGTAGTGGGCTGCAGTTTGAGTCCCAGACCTGGTGACTTAAAACTCACTCCAGGCATGTGTGCAGGCATGCCCAAGATCCTGAAAGGATAATGGAGGAGAGGGGATTGCAGGTTGGTCATCCTCTCTGGGGATGATTTCTCACTTTATATCTCTCTGTCTTTCTGGCAAGCACATGTGCCCTATAGAAAAAATATATTTTAAAAAATACAAAATAGGGAGCCAGCAGTTAGCATAATGGCTATGTCACTGGACTCCCATGTAGTCGACCGCGGTTCGCATCCTGGACCCGGTGGCTTAAAACTCATGCCGGGCACGTGTGCGTGCATGCCCAAGATCCCGAGAGGAGAATGGAGGAAAAGGGGTTGCGGTGTGACCATCCTCCATGGGGGGTGATTTCTCACTTTCTGTCTCTATGTCTCTCTCTGTCTGTCTGGTGAGCGCACGCGCCCTGTAGCAAAAACTTCTCCCCTCCCCCCCAATAAAAAACAAAATAAAAAATGATAAGTTTTGGCAAAGCTGTGGTGAAAAGGGAACTCTCTTACACTATTGGTCAGAATGTAAGTTAGTACAGGCACTGTAGAAAATAATATGTAGGTTTCTTAGACACCTACAAATACAACTACCATACAATCCACCAATTTCACTCCTGGGTATCTACCCAAAGGATAGTCATACACTCAGTCGGAAAAACACTTGCACATCCATGTTTAATGTGGCATTATTCACAATTGCTAAGGCATGAAATCAACCCAAATGTGCCAAAACAGGAATATATTGAAAAGTGTGGCACATATGCACTATGGAATACTATATAATCATAAAAAAGTAATCAGACCCTAGCATTTGATTTTTAAAAAATGGATGAATATGGAAGATTTAATGCTGAGCAAAAGAAATCAGAAAAGGAAGGAGGCATTGTATGTCCCCACTTCACATTTACCAAATGTGTCTATTCATGACAGAAACTGAAAGCCTAGAAGGTATAAAAGCATGGAGAATGAATGTGGATACAAAAGACAGTGTTGGAGGAGTGTAGGCAACAGGAAGCAGGAGGGAGGGAATCAAGGGGTAAAAAGCAAAATATTTAATAGACATCAAAATGGAAAGTTATCTGTTGATGATAATGTATTTAGTAATATCTTTTACTGAACTAATACACAATAAAGTTATTCTGGGAAAATTCATTTTGTATGCTGTAAAGATGTGAAGTGATAAATGTAATTTAAAATAAAGTAAAAAATTATTTTGAAAAACTACAAAAAAATCTCAATAAGAAACAGATTGCTAAAATTAGAAAAGTTTGCAGTGTAATTATTTTTACATTGCTGCTTTGACTCCTTTCACAGAAGGAAGGGTGTTTGCCTTATCATGTGACCATGACATATGACACAGCATGTCTATTTTGGATAAAAACACTAGCATTATGAAAATGTGTACACTTTGTACACAGAGGCTAAATTGTCTGGTCAGCTGTTTTTTGCAACAGGGCTGCAAATAAGTTTTGACAACTTTATGCTCTGTTTCAAGTTTATGACCCATTAAAAATATTCAGAATTTTAAAACTTTTTAGAGCCATGATTGTGTTATTTTGAGGAGGCATCTTAGAATTCACTTAATGCATGTATTATATAGTGATTGAATATTAAAAAAAATGATAATAATAATCTGAAAAATTGATGAAAACTATTTGATGATGATAATGATGTGAATAGTAATGCCTTTGTCTTGACTGATATGCATGGTATTCTTGCTGGAAAAAGAACTGTAATACACTGTAAAGATATACCTGATTCAATGTAATATAAAAATGATTATGCTAATAAATAAATTTAAATAATAATAAAAAAGAAACCTATCAAAAAAAAGAATTCACTTACTATATGTATTCTCTTTTTCTAAATATTCCTTTTCTCTTCTCTCTCCTACTTTCTTCCTTTCCCTTTTCCTTCTTTACTCTCCTCCATTTTCTCTTTTCTCTCCTCCTATTTCTTTTATAAGCAAAGAACTTTGTTCTTTGTCAGATAGTGATCTTTAAAAAGGCAATTTTGAACTCAAAATATTGTTTAAAAATTGGACTGGGATGTAGAACTCAACCCAATCTAGGAATAATTCATAATGAGAAAGTTCACACCAGGCCCTTATTTTCAGTCTGAGTCTCTTTTTAGCCCCTTGGCTACTTCACAGTGGAGGGTAAATTTACAGTGGAGAAAGGCCTCCTTAGTCTGACATTCAGTCTGCCATTCCCCTGGAGGGCTTGCTTTTGCATATTTCTGACACCCTGACCTCTGACCTATATGTCAAGATTTTGACTTATGAAATAGGGCTCAAGTTAAATAAAGTCAATGGTTGCTTGTAAATAAAGTCAATGGTTGCCTGATCTATTGTTAAGTTTGTACTTGGTCTTTTTGCAAACAGAGAACTTCTTATTTCTCTAGTAATTCTCAACAAGTTAAAACTTTCTTTGGATCAGTTGATCTCTTCTCTGATTTCTGAATTGGGGAAGATGAGATATGTTGATGGAAAAAGTGAAAAAGAATCAAGATGGGAAGGCGACAATAGAAAATGAATGTGAAGTCCTTTTGGCCAGAACTGCCATCTTCCAGTAATTCACCAAAATGATGAACACAAATGGAAAGAGAAGAGACACCCAATATATGTTCCTAGGCCTATTAGAAAATATGGGGTGGTTCCTTCAGCAACATACATGTGAATCTACAAGAAATGTGATATTATAGACATCAAGAAATGGATACTTTTCAAAAAGGAATGTCTCACAAATGTTATCATGGCAAAACGGGAAGAGTTTACAATGTTACCCAGCATGCTGTTGGCATTATTGTAAACAAATAGGTTTAGGGCAAGACTCTTGCCAAGAGAATGAATGTGAGTATTAAGCATATTAAGCCTTCTAAAAGCAGAGATAACTTCCTAAAATATGTGAATGAAAATGACCAGAAAAAGAAGGAAGTCAAAGAGAAAGATACCTGGGTACAACTGAAGAGCTAGTCTGCTCCAACCATAGACGCACAGTTTGTGAGAACCAATGGAAAGGAGCCTGAGCTTCTAGAACTTATTCCCTATGAATTCATAGCATTATGGGTATTAAACATAAGCTAAACTGTGGTCTATAGAAAAAGAAAGAAAGAAAAAGAAAGAAGAAAGAGAGAAAGAAAAAGGAAGAAAAAAAAGGAAAGAAAGAGAGAAAGAGAGAGAGAAAGGGCATGTGAGAAACCTGCTGGAGTTAAAGAACTTTGGATGTAGAACCACAGATGTTCATGGAGCCTTCAGGCCCTAAATATAGGTGAATATAATGCTGAGACATACTGGAGAGAATACTAACATCTCATCTTTGGGAAATATCCTAAAAATCATTTGACCTGATGGTTTCCAAACATTTTTGACAGCTTGACCTTTTCTTTTAATCTAATTCAAATTTACAATATATAACACAGATACAATCAAAGCTGCTCTGGATGAGAACTGGGGGCTGAGGACTCATTACCACTGCCCACTTTCCTCCACCAAATGATGTTTGAGATGTCCCTTCCTAGTCTAATTGGCATAGAACAGAGATTGAAAGATTGAAAGCAACTGAGAGCCCAGCATGACCCATAACAGAGGTCACCTGAGTCAATCCTATTCATGGGACATCACAGCAGCTTTCTAGCAGCTTGAGCTGGCCTTGACATTCCCTGTGGCATCTTCTGGAGTCTCTCAAACAAGCCTACTCTTTCATCCATGTGACACACCTTCAAATACACAACCACAGCCAGGATGTCTCCTTGTAGTCTGAACATTCATTATTTGTTGGCAGTAGACTGTTCACTCTGTGAGGTCAGGAGTTGTGTCTGTTTCATCTACATAGTCTCAGTGACTAATTAAAAGCAAGTAGGAAGCATTTCATAAATGCTTGTCCTGGAGAAAGTGGTGATAGCTAGGATCTGACACCTGGATGATTAATAATAAAAACAACAGTGGCTCCAATTATTGAACTAGACATCAGGTTCAACATTACACATACAGATTTCAATGTTACTAAGCACCTAATAGGCATTACTCACTCTATTTAATAGAAAAAGAGCTGAGCCTTAAAGGTTAACTGACAAAGCCTGGCCACACAGCTAGTAAGCAGAGGAAGTGGGATTTGAATCCAAACTTATCTCAGCTTTTAACCACAATGATAGAATATAGAGGATAAACCCAGTGTTGGCAGGTGCTCAGTAGAGACAAGATCTGGGGAGTGAGGAGAGGCAAGGGCCACTATGTAAGATGGATTGGGGTTTGGGAATTTTCTCCAATAGATGTACTTCCACCATCACACCACCCCATCTCTCCTCCCTTTTCTTTGTCAATTCTCATACTGACCCAGATTTTTTTCCCCTTTCCAGCAGTCAATGGGTGGATACTGTCTGGATTCCTAAAGGGTTGTGCTACTAGAGTGTTACCACCCAGAGCTGTCTGCTCTCTAATGTCTGCTCTCTACCGACATAACACATCAGCAGTAAGGGAGGCAGAGTGCAGGCTGGAGGCAATGAGAATTTACATGTATGCATAAACATACAATACAGCCTCTGGCACATAGCAGGTGATCAAATGATTATGACATTCTCCCTTCCTTTTAAAATGTATTCTTGCCAGTTTCCCACAGTCTCCCTCTCTAATTTTTTCTTTTAGGAGCTCTTATTTTGTCCAGGAATGATTTTTTCCTGACTGTCTGAAAAATGATGCTTCCCAGAAGACATCATCTTGTAAGACCCTATTTTCATAATCAGGACAGTAACTTTTCTCCTAATGCCAACACTCTTCATTCCACACTTGTATCTCTACTCATCATCACCTGATACTTCCTGCTTCTCCATCAAGCTCAGTGTTACAATGTGAGGATTTTGCACCTCCTTTTTTCACTATTAATGGAGCTCAAGATTTGGTTTCTTGTTTTGGACCACATTTCAAATAAATGCAGAGGCAGGAAGTGAGGTTTGATTCGCTGGCTGATGTCAAAGATATAGTGTGAGTCCAACATCAAGTGGATAGGAGTCAGAATATGTGTTCTAAGTAAATGAAGAAAAGAGCCATTTCTGAAGCAAGGAAATTTCAGAGATTAGTGTCTTGGGGAGCAGTTTATTGGCTAAATATTAATAACTTAAATGATCTATTTAGGATATTTTTAATTTCCAAGGGATTTATGCATTTTCCAGAGAGAAAAAAGAAGACAGAGTTAGAGAAAGGGAAAAATCACCCTCAGTGGGGCATAATCACATAGCAATCTCTTCTCCATTTTTCCATGCATGCATGTGTGCACATGCACCTGGTTTGTTTTTCAAGCTACCAGGGCTGAGATTCAGTCATGTGAATCCAGTTCTCTTAATCATTAAGCTATGGATCCAACCCATATTCAGCATTTAGCAATTCACCACGTACTTCTTTGTATATTATCTCATTTAATTCTCATTATGACATTCTAGAGTAGGAAAAAATACTATTATTCCCATTTTATACATGTGGGAGGCTGTGCACCAGCGAGTCCACTGAGGCCATTTTATGAGTCTTATACTATCACCATTTTAAGGAAATCTCTAAGTTTCTATTTCTCAGTGAGCAAACAATTACACAATGCCAAAGGCCATAATTGGCTCCCCTTCAAAAACCTCATCTTCAAAACCATGCTCTGATTGGCCACTTCCCCTAGCAAATCGGTGAGCTTAGAATCCCTCAGATTTGCATATCCAGCACCTCATGATTGATCTACAAAGCAACCAATCATAACCCACCTTTTACAATCCTTCATTAAACCAATCATAACCCACCTTTTATAATCCTTCATTCAACCAATCACTGCCCACCAACATGTATATAACCACAATCCCTGGCCCACAATCGCCAGACGACCGTGAAGAGTTGTGACATGGTGTCGTTTCCAGAAGACCCTGAGCTGTGACACCGCGTCGTCTCCGGACGACCCTGAAGAGTTGTAACACTGTGTCCTCTCCGTGCTGTGACACTGTGCCGTTCATCCCGTCTCTCACTCCTTCCCTCAGGAAACCTGTTCAACTGTCCTGTGGATCGGGACATATACACATTCTACCTTCCACAGTAAGGAGCGTAGAGTTGTGACTCCTTCACAATCACTTCAGTCTTTAATGTAACACTTGGCTAAATCTCAGGTTTTCTGAATTGTGATTATATGAATAATGTAGATAAATAAAAGACCTAACAAAATGTCTTATTCATTTATGTGTTCAGAAAGTATTAGATCTCTTTCCTCATTTCTGAATTCTGGACATTTTTTTTTAATATATAGAAGGAAATAATTTGGAGAGAAGGGAGAAAGAACATGGCTCTTGATCTCTGGAGACTGGTTCTTAGTCCCTTCTGAGGCGGAGATGGAAACTACTGTGAAACTCAACATCAAGCATAACCTTGTATGTCTAACCAGTAGAGTGGGAAAACACTGCGTATCTCAGCATCTGCTTCCTTTCCTCTCACTATTCCCACCCAGTTTTGTGGTTTGTTAATTTTTTGAGTCAAGGAAATGAGAGATGTTCAGGCTTCATATTTTGGTTCAATCTTATTCCTCCCTGGGCTGTAAACATTTCTCATGGTCCTTGTCAATCTGAGACTATGAGGTAGACCAAGTGCCTCACCCTTCCTGGACTTGCGCATGGGTTTCTGAACTGTCCTCCATGAACCTCCTGCAACCTACACTTGCACCCACCCATCTAGCCTTGCCTAACCAACTTACTGGAAAGCTCAATTCTTCTAAAGACAATTTTGGCTTTGTTCCCAGAGTCAGGCAGAATGAAAATGCTTTCTAAGAAAAACATGAACAAGGGAATTACATTTTAATCTGATGTTTCTTCACTGAGATAATTTTATTTGCGCTTCTTTATTATTGCTCTTTTTTATGATCCCCTTTTCTGAAAAGACTGTTCTAGGTTAAGAAAATAAGTGGGCACTTATTTTTTTCTAGTAATTAAAAAGAATTCATACCATATGAATTACAATTGATTCTGATAAAAATTCACTTATTATACAGTTAGAGCTCTTGTATATTAAACTGGAATGATGGTCTTCGGGATGGTGTGAGCTCTTGTACAACAAACAAACTGGAATGATGGTCTTGGAGAAGGTGTAGAGTGCCCATTCTTTAAGAATATTTAAAGATTTGAGAAATCCCGAAGGCTTCTGAACTATGGCCCCCTCTCTCCCTAGCCCATCTACCCATCTATGTCTCAGATTGGCTTTTTTTTTTCTTTCTTTTTTTTTTTTTTTTTAATAGTCAAACTCCAGTTATCACCACTATCTTTGGATAGTACTAGTAAGGAGCAGGACTATTCTCTAATGTCTAGTTCTCAAAAAATGATTTCCTACTCCTTGCCTATTGCAGTCTAGTACATACTTCGTTATTTTGATTTTGATCTCATTTGACCTTCATATCATCTTTAAAACTGGCTTTCCCACAGTGAAGGAATTTTAGATCACAGACTACAAATATTGTATTTCTCTCACATAGTATTGTTTTGAAGGCTTTGATCAACCTAACTCAAGTTTGTAGCATGCAGATAGCAACTTAGTATATGTTGTTGAACATATCCAACTATAGGCTCTACCGTATATTACTTAGTACCCTCTGGGGCTATATGTCAACCCTTGTTTTAAATGTTTCAAATGCCAATGTGAACTGTCTCAACTTCTGACTCTAAAGAGGTCTTTACTAAATATTTATACTCCAGTTCATAGATCTTTCTTCTAGATCGTGTCTTCTAAATGATTTAACTGCTATATTGTTATTCAATTTTATATCAATTTTTTGCTTCAGCTCTTGCCCTTGTGAAGGACTAGTAAGAATGATAGTGAGAAGACAGAATCCAAGAAAGAAAAACTTGAGTTGTTCTCTGAATTCTTTCTGTGATAATTCATTTATATTCTTACTTCTCTGGTCTCAGTGAATGTATATGTAATATGAGGGGAATAGGAATGTAAGGGACCCTAGGGATAAAGTAATTACTCATTGAAATATACAAATATTAATTAATAAATGACTGCTGTACAGGTGTTGGAGATGTTAAAGTAAGTAAGACATGGTCCTTAATCCTGAGGGGCTTATAGATACTGAGCAGCAGGAGTGCAAACAGCAGACACGGACACTGCATCTGGAGTACAGATTTTAGGGATGGATTAAAAGTAGAAAGGGCAGGAAAAGAGACAAGCAAATATCCTAGTTTAGACACATATTCCCCTGGACAAAGTCTGGCCATGGCTGAATGATATGGCCGCGATCTTTAATTCAAGAATGTTAGAGTGGGAGGCATCTCAGAACCACCGTAATCCAAACCACTCATTTCAGGAATGTGGACTAGGTCTCAAAGAGAGACATGTCTGATTCAAAATTTTGAAATTTGATAGTGACAGGTATCTGATGCTTTTTTCCCCCTCACTACATCACAGTCAATTATACGTTAGATAAGACTATCTAGGGTCTTTATCAGAATGTATCTTTTTCCTCCAGAAGCAGAAAATAAAAATAAGATCAGATTAACTTGTAACTAGTAATCATGACAAAAGAGCTAGCTCCAACCTCATGCTGAAATGAACATATAATCCTCCAGCATTTACAAAGTTTAAGACATGGACTGGGCACCCTGTTGTAGCTATAAGCTCAAAGATTGTGCCCCTGCTAGACTGAAAGCCCCTCGGGGTTAAGGACCAAGTCTTATTCACTTTTACATCTCCACACCTGAACAATAGTTATATCTTTATTAATGTTTATATCTTTCAATGATCAGTTACTTTTTCTCTAGGCTCCCTTGCATTCTTATTTTCCTCATAGTACATTTCTATTCACTGAGATCAGAGAAGAATATAATGTACAGTCTCAGAGAGACTTCAGAACACAACTCAACTCTACCCTTCTTGGTTTTATTTCCTCATCACTGCTTTTGGTATTCCTTCTTCTTGTTCAAAACCTTTGTTTTTGAAATTGGGATTGCTGTCTCCATGGATTTTATCAATCCTCCTGAATTGACTGATAACTTATCAGCTTCTTTCCTTAGCTTGAACCTATTTTGCTCCTGTGAACATATCTTCTTTAAAGATTTGTGATGTCCATTTTGCAAGCAGCACCTACGGGCTTCTGTAAAAATTACTCTGGGATGTTCATTTTATGTTTTACATTTAATTTCTTTTAAGTTCACGTCCCTTTATATTTCAATCATTTCTATTACCATCCAAGGTTACATAACCTCATTATTTGTGTGCTGTAAATAGTATTTATGTCCCCCTAAATTACATACGTTAAATCCTAGTGCCCAACAAGATTCTATTTGGAGACAGGGCTGTTGGGAGGTGATTTTGACAGGGGAGCCCTCATGCGTACAATTAGTGCCCTTATAAAAGGAACCCCAGAGAGCTTCCTCCTCTCATCTATCATGTGAGGACTCAATGAGAAGGCACTGAGCCTGACACCAAGTCTACATGTACCCTGATTTTGTATTTCTAAGCCTTCAGAACTGTGAGGTATTAATTTCTGTTGTTAATAAACTACCCAGTTTATGGTGTTCTGTTAGAACAGCTGGGATGGACTATGATAATTTCTCTGGCATTATGCCCACTGGGGTTGGTTAGAATGCTTCTGTGATTGGTGATTAGTATGGCACATGGGCATATACTGGGGAAAAAGGTTTTTTGAAGACATTATGGGAACTCATAGCTGATTTGCCTGAGTGGCTGACTATTCATCTGACAGATTAGGTTTTTGTTTAACATTGACTCCTGGGAACCGGTCTAAAATTTACCTAGATATTTGCAAATTATGAGCATTGCTTTGCTCTCCTGAGAATTTTCTCAGCAATATTTCAACTTGTTTTTGTCACTTGATAATCAAGTTGTTATATTTAGCTTACTTCAGCCATAACAAAACAACTTAAAATTATTAAAGCTGACTCTAATTTTTACCTTTTTTTCTGGAACAAAAATTACCCTTTTTAATCTAAAACAGTCTTGCCCATAACTTGCACTTTCCCACAGTAGTAGTGGTTTTGATGTCAGAATTCTAAGAAAGCAACTAGAATATTACCACAGAAGAGATGAAATCAAGGGGAAAAGAAGCAAAACATTTAAGGGACATAAAAATGAAAAATTATCTGTTGATGATAATGAGTATGATAGTACCTTTGACTGGACAGATATACAATGTATTCATGCTGGGGAAATTCATTCTACAGGCTGTGATGATATTCAGTGGTTGAATGTATAAGATAAATAATTTTTTTAAAAAAGGAGAGGAAGAGACTGTAATTAAACCTTTTATTAGTGTGAGAAGTAGCACCCTGTGGGAATAAGGAAAAAGCAGGATACCTCAGAAGAACTGGGAGTAGTATCCTTGAGGTATGACAAGTGTTTCCACAGACAGGAGTACACACTCCCTCTCATCCTGTAAAATACACAAAGGGAACTGCACTGATGGCTGAAAAACTAAAGGGAGACAGTAAGATTCCAAGGATTTAGTATGGAGGTAGCACCTCTTTTTCTTTTTGATGGCTTGGGACAAGTGGATAAAACACACATTTAGGCAATGATCAAAGTTCAGAAACCTCTGAAAATGGATCCCAATATCAATTCATCTGAAATGTAATAAACTAGAGTGCAAATTAATATCATAGGACAAATGGAAAATTCCTTGTCTGAAAGAAATTTCAACCCAACCATGGACCTTCCTGTCAATGGGAGCCTATATCTTATTCAGACTGAGGCACTGTTGTGACCTGGGTTCTTTGCCTCACCTTATTTTTGTTTCCACTTCCTCCTCTATCTGTATCACTCCTCTGACAATACTGTCATTTGTATACTGAGCATAGGACAGGCAAAACTATGTAAATATTTTTAAGCCTTCTTGTCATTTTACTCTTTTAACACCTTATAAAATACATACTACTGGGACTGCATTTTATGGAAGAGGAAACTAACGTTTGTTGAACTCAGTTATCTGGTAATCATTACAGAGCAACAGGTGTGAGCCAGGACCAGGGTGGATACATAATTTTCAGGCTCTGTAACATGGAAATGCAAAACCCTTTGTCCAAAAAAGCAGGAAAATATTGTCATTAATGACTGTAACATATTAAGCTTTTTTTTCTCACTATCTCTAGACTTGTCATGATATTTATTTTCATTGTTTTGGTTTTGGTTTTTGATTTGCTATAGGGTATGTGTGCTCTCCCTGGAAGAGAGAGAGAAAGGAAAGTGAGAAGCATTCCCAGGAGGTTGATCATGCCACAGTTCATTCTCCTCTTGGGATTTTGAACACACATGTGCATGCACACAATGTGTACAATGTGTTTTTCAAGTCACCGGGTCTGGGACTCAAACAGTGGAATGGGCCATGTGGGATCTAGCTACCTTAACTATCAAGTCAGTTTTAAATGCAAATAAAAAAGCATTTCACTTTTTGAGGAATCACTGACATTAGCTAATTCATACTTCATAGTTTATATGTAAATAAGTATTTTCTTCTTACCAAAATGGTGTAAATATTGGACAAAACTGATTCAAATATTTTTGTTTCATATCTTAATGTATACATAATCTGTTAACACTATTTGCCTTTGACTTACCAAAGACTAAGGAAGGACTGAAAAGAAAAGGAACTATGAGTTGCCCAACCTTTGCCTCTCCTTCTGTGTCATCATCTTCAGTACAAGTTGTTGACTAATACAAGGAACATGAGTATTAAAGGATATGACAGGGATTTCTGCTAATGCTTATTTCTTAGAATGCTATTGCTCTCTTTCTTCATTCAAAGCAAGTTTAAATGAAAAGTGTAACCTCTTGGGACTATTAGGCTCCACTTGCTTAGTCGTAGACATAGCATACTTACCTTATACTTGTCCAAAGTCTTGCTGAACTCTCATGCATTGCATGTCCACCAGGTTTCTGTGCTCATAGGATATCATGAACACTATGTGCAAATGGGACAGTAAGAAATGCCAATGAACGCTTCTATTGCAGCTGTTCCCTTACTCACATTCATTCTCTATGACCCCATTGGACTTCTACAAAACACAAGTACAAAGATAAAAATTTCAAAGAAATACTAAGATTGTCAACTTTGAGATAGCAACAGCAGGGCATTATAACAAGGATGGGGCCCTCTACACATGAGACAGCACCAGTACACTCCACATGAAGCAGACTTTGGCCAAGACATACTTGAGTTCATCTGAACCCAAATCTCATTCTACTCTACTGTGCTATCTTGACTCTAGTTGAATTTAAGGAATCACAACTTTTAACCCACTCAGTGCTAGTCTGTGAATCCTCCTGAGTTGAGCAGTTTTAAGATACTGGCACAAATTATTTAATATATCTTCCTTTAGAAGATGAAACTTGGGCTCCTCTCCTGAGGAGTGATTTCTTCTTTTGGTCTCTGTCTCACCAGCAAGGGCATGTGCCCTACAGCAAAAATCTCTCCCTCCCCCCCCAAAAAAAAAATCATACTTAACCCTCCTCCCTTAAGTGTGAGCTAAATGACTTAATGACTTACTTCTAACAAATATAATGGGACAAAAATGATGGCGTATATCTTCCAAGGGTAGATCATCAAAGCCAGTGTTACTTCCACCTTCCTTTTCTCTTAGGTTATTTGCTCTGGAGGAGGCAGGCTTTTATATCTTGAGGACACACAGAAGCATGAATATGGTACTTGTTAGTCAAATAAAAAACATTACCATATACATTATCATCAAAAGATAACTTTTCATCTTTGTATCTATTAAATCTATTTTTTAGAAGAGATTTTTAGTATAAGGTGTGTGCACTCTCCAAGAGACAGAGAGAGGTAGGAAGTGAGAAATCAACCCCTGGCAGATGGCCATACTGCAATCCCTTCACTATTCTCCTCTCGGGAACTTGGGCATGCACACACACAAACACACACACACACACACACACATACACACACATGCCCAGCATAAATTTTAAGCCGCTGGGTCCAGAACTCAAACCACAGTCAACTATGTGAGAGTCCAGAAACATAACTATTCTTAAATAATTAATTAAAGTTTTGTCTATGTTCTTAATTTCTTCAAAAAACAGAAGAGAATTATAGATGTAATTAAATCTGCTGTTTTTCTATTCTTTGCCTCTTTCGTGTCTGTTTTATCTTATATCCTTCCCCCCCCCCTTTTTTATCCCTCCCCCCCCCCCCCTTGGTCTGATTTTGTTTGTTTTTTTTCTTTCTAGCCTTTTTGCTAGAAATTCAATTCATTTAAATTCTCCTTTTTTTTTTTTTTTGGTTAAAGAGTTTAAAGCTGGAGATTTTCTTTGACTACTGCTTAAATACCTCCAAAATTTCTTTCAAACAGTGTTTTTTAATTATAATTTTTTAGAAATTCTGTAATTTCTATTTATATATCTTATTAACTTGAAAGTAGTTGTGTAACAGACTTTAAAATTATAAAATATAATAAATTATAGTATTATAGTATTTTATAGTAAATTATAATAAAAGGGTTTTCATTCTAATATTTCCTTTTTTTCCTTTTCTTCTTTTTTTAGGTTTTTGCAATAGGGCACTCATGCTTGCCAGAGAGAGAAAATGAGAAGGAAAATGAGAAATTACCTCCCTCCAACCGCTAGGAAAGATGGCCACACTATATTCCTTTCTCCTCTATTCTCCTCCTGGGATTTTGGGCATGCGCTAACATGCACCTGATGTGATTCTGAAGCCACAAGATCTAGGACTCTCAGTCAGAGAGTGGGAGTCCATCACTTTAACTACCACACCATATGCTGGCCCCTCATTGTAATATTTCTATAACTTACTGATATTTGTTACCTAACATATCTATCAGATAATTAATCTTGTGAATGTCCTATGTACACTTGAGAAGAAGGTATTTCTCTATTATCAGATCTGATATATACCCATGAGCTCTACATTAGTGATTATGATATTAAGGTGTTACTATTACCAATTACCATGCCCCTTTATTTGTCTTATAACAATAGGAACTTGGCAAAGTCTCTTAGTATTCATGTATTTCTTCTTTTTTTTTCATGTTAGTTAATTCTTTCTTTTAATATTTATTTATTTTTTATATACATTCAATCATATTGTTTTGCTTACAAAGTGAACATTTCAATATGTGAACATTTTTCCCCAGTCCAATTGGTCAAAATATCTTCAACAGATAACATCACACCTCCCCATCCCGTCAATGCCCTGCCTCTGTATCTCTCCTCCAAATGTCCTTTCTTAGGTCCCACTCCTCCACACACTCCACATCTTGCATTACTTTGAAATGTATTGTTATGTCATTTGGCACATATATATCCACAATCATTATGTCTTTAGTGTAGATTTTGGCTAAATTAAAAGTAACTTTACTTGTCACATTTAATTTGTCATTAAGTCCCACATTGTCTGACATCAATATCACTACACCTGCTTTCTAATTCTTTTCATTTTCTGGTATATTCATCTATGTCTCCATATTTGTCTTCTCTGAATCATTTTGTAATAGGGTTTTTTTCTTTTTTTTTAAATCAGTGTATAATTTAACCTCATCTCTTCAATAAAATGAAAATATGCTTTTTAAAAATATAAATAAATTAGGCCAGCCAGTGGTTTGGCCATCATTGTTAGATCCCACATAACCTATATCACAGTTCAAGTCCTGGATCTAACTGCCTGAAAATTATGATGGTTCATGTGCATCTGTGCCCCAAATACCAAGGAAATAAAAGAAAAGGGATTTTCATATGACCATTATTCTTAAGGGTGTGTTTTCACTTTGCTTCTTTCTCTCTTGTCACTCTCTGGCAAGAGCATGTGTACTACAGAAAAAAAAATTTTTTTTTTTGAGAGAGATTTTTGCTATAGGGTACGTGTGCTCACCAGACACACAGAGAGAGACAGAGAGACAGAAAACGAGAAATCACCCCCCAGGGGGGATGGCCATGCCACAATCCCTTCTCCTCCATTCTCCTCTCGGGATCTTGGGCATGCATGCACACGTGCCCGGCATGAGTTTAAGCCACCAGGTCCAGGACTCAAACCACTGTTGACTATGTGGGAGTCCATTGACATAGCCATTACGCTAACTGCTGGTCTCACTACAGCAAATTTTTTAAAAAGGTAAATTAAATCAATTTACATAAGACTGATATGTTTGGTTATTATTCTTTTCCCCCCCTTCTTGTTTTATTTGCATTTCATCATTGTACATCTTTGCACTGTACAAAAGGAATCTTCCCAGCATGAATGCACTGAATATTAGTCCAAAGATATTACCATACACAAAATTCTTAACATTTAAAATTTTGCTATAGGCAGTGTGCACTGACTGGAGAGACAGAGAGACAGAAAGTAAGAAATGACCTCCCAGGGGAGATAGCCATGATGCAATCCTTTCTCCTCCATTCTCCCCTCAGAATTTTGGGCACATGAGCACGTGCGCCCAGCATGAGTTTTAAGCTCCCAAATCCAGGACTCAAAACATGTTTCAGGAACATAATCATTATACTAACTGCTGGTCCCCTAAACATATAATTTTCACTTTTGTGTCTGTTAAAAGTTTTTTTTTTTTTAATTTTTTACCTTATGATTCCCTCCCTCCTGTTCTTCACTGTGCACCCTTCCCCACACTGTCTGTAGTATCCACAGTTGCGCTCCATGCTTTAATATCTTGCAATCATTCAGATTCTGCCATAGAGTACCAACATTAGGTATATATTAAGTGGGGACATACAATGCCTCTCTTTCATAGTCTAGCTTACTTCACTCAGCATTAAGTCTTCCATATTCGTCCACTTTCTATCAAATGCCAGGATCTCACTCACTGTATTTTATGGCTAAGAAATATTTCATTGTGTATGTGTACCACACATTTTTAGTCCATTCATCTGTTCTTAAACATTTGGCTTGATTTCACGTATTAGTAATTGTGAATAATGCTGCAATAAACATAATTGTGCTAGTATTTTTCTGAAAGAAATACAAATTCTTGGATTGCTCCCCATACCTGCTGAATCAGACACTTGGGATAGGCCTTGTTTTAAAGGTCTTCAGAGAATTCTGAAGCATCTTTGAGAACCTTACTGAAGAGGTTATGTTCTTTCTGAACAGTTGTCAATGATTAAGCCATCTGAGGAAAACAGAGTAAACTGGGGCCAGTAAAAAAATCAAGTAAAGCAAGGACTTAAGAGCAACTATGAACTTGGTTACCCAAGTAGTAAAGGAAATTTCAAATGCAAAATGAAACAAAAAAAGATTGATATAGTTAGTTCAGACTTGCATTAGTTATACTTTGTCAGAACTTACAACATATATAATATGAAATATATATTTTTATTTCTTATTCTTCCAATATTTTTTTCCTTTTGGTTTTATGTCTACAATTAAATATATTTAGTCCCCTCCATTGGTAAAGTTAGGCTCCTGTTTGGATGAATTTCAGTTTTATTATTTTGTTGTTTTTCAGTTTTTACTATAAGGGCACATGTATATATGCCACACTTTTCTAGTCCATTCATTGGTTTGTGGACATTTAGGTTAGTTCCATGTCTTGGCAATTGTGAATAATGCTGCAATAAACATTGATGTGCAAGCACTTGGCAATCATGAATAATGCTGCAATAAACATTGATGTGCAAGCACTTTTCTGACTGAGCATTCTCCTGTCCTTTGGGTAGATACCCAGAAGTGGGATTGCTGGATCAAATGGTAGTTCTATTTGTAGATCTTTGAGAAAACTCCATATTGTTCTCCACAGTGGCTGAACCAGTTTACATTCCCACCAATAGCATAGAAGAGTTCCCTTTTCATCACATCCCCGCCAACATTTATCACTTTTTATATTCTTAATCTTTGCCATTCTGACAGGGGTTAGGTGGTATCTCATTGTGGTTTTAATCTGCTTCTCCCTTATGATGAAGGATGTTGAGCATTTCCTCATATGCTTTTTGGCTGTTCATATGTCTTCCTTAGAGAGATTTTTGTTCAGCTCATTTTCCCATCTTTTAACTGGGTCAATCTTTTTTTTTTTTTTTTGCATAAAGCACTTGAGTTCTCTGTATTCTAGTTATCAGTCCCTTGTCTGAGGCATATCAAAAATATTTTCCCATTCTGAGGGTTGTTGGTTCACACATGTTACTGTGTCCTTTGCTGTGCAGAGACTTCTTAGTCTGATATAGTCCCACTTGTCTATTTTAGAGATTATTGCCTGTGCTTTGGAAGTCTTATTTAAGAAGTCTTTGCCTACTCCAATGTCTCCCAGAGTTTCCC
>NW_006160055.1:1408509-1411169 GCF_000334495.1 Tupaia belangeri chinensis | reverse complement strand
TAGTTTTCTTTATAAAGGTCTTTGACTTTCTTAGTTAGGTTTATCCCTAGGTATCTTATACATCTTGTGGCTACAGTGAAAGGGATTCCTTTCTTCAGTTCTCCTTCATTCAACTTGTTATTCATATATAGAAATGCTATAAATTTTTGGATGTTGATTTTTGTATCCTACCACTTTACTGTATTCACTTATTACTTCAAGATGTTTTTTTGACATCTGAAGGCACCTGACGAGCAAGGGGGCACACTGCCCCCACTGACTCCCATCCAGACCCCCTCCCCAGCCCAAGATCCACCTAGACCCCTAGACTGCACCTTTGGATGCAGCAGCCTGGTACATCCGAAGGCACCTGGCGTTAGCGCGGTGCACAACTTTTTCTTTATTTCCATCTCTCTTCCTTTCTTTTCTCTTATATTATCTTCTCTTCTTCTTCTTCTTCCATCTTACCTTAGGGACTAGCTAGGCCTATAATTAGAGATCTGAATTTTTCTAGTCATATAAAGTTATATTGGTTCCTCCCTTATACAGAACCAACTGTGAAAAAGATTCTTCACTTCAGATACCTGACTATAGTATCTTTTTTGAGACCACATTATTAAAAACAACAGAACAGAGACTTCAGCAGACGTCAATTCCCAACAAAAGGGAAAGACACTCCTAGCCAGTGAAATATTCGCCTAACAGGTACTTAAAAGTTAGTACATCTTCCAATGGCTGGAAGTAGAAGAAGAGCCTCTGGTATGAATAAACAAGGAAATATATCTCCATCAAAGGTGCAGAGTAACTCCCCTCTGTCTTCAGAGCTAATGGATAATATTACCAAGATGTCAGACAAAGAATTTCAAACATTTATGGTGAACAAATTCTTCCAGTTGGAACAGAAAAGAGAATGAACTACAGGAGATGAGAAAGTCATTCCAAGATATGAAAGAAGAAATGGACACTGAGAAAGAACCAGATGGAGCTATTAAAGATAAAGTCTGGAATAGAGGAAATCAAAAACTCCCTTGAAAGTATTAAAAGTCGATTAGATCATGCTGAAGATTGAATCTCTGATGTAGAAGATAAAACCTCTGACCTAGAAAGAACCACCAAAAAGATAGAAAAAATAACAAAAAACACAAGGATAATATATGAGAAATACTAGATTCCATAAGACGACCAAATATCAGAATAATTGGCATCCCAGAAGGTGAAGAAACTAATAATGGCATGGAAAATCTATTCCATGAAATCCTGGAAGAAAATTTCCTGAGTCTAGAGAGGCACTCTAGCATCAAGCCCTAAGAAATACGAAGGACCCCAGTTAGAATCAATCCCAGAAGATCTTCCCCAAGGCACATCTTAGCCAGACTATACAAGACCACAGATAAAGACATGATACTAAAACTGGCAAGAGAGAAATGAGAAGTGATGTACAAAGGTCATCCAATCCGGCTAACACGGGACCTCTCAACGGAAACAATGCAAGCAAGGAGAGAATGGGAAGATGTATTGAAAGTGCTAAGAGAACAACGATTTCAACCAAGATTATTGTATCCTGCAAGATTATCCTTCATATGGGAAAAAGAGATGAAAATCCTCTCAGACAAACAAGACCTGAAAGAATTTGCCAGCAGCAGACCAGCTCTTCAAGAAATGCTGAAGAAAGTACTGTTCCAGGAAAACTAAAGAGCTAACAGATAGAAACAAAGGAATAAAAGGCTGCTGTGACAATGGCCCAACTTAAATGTCTGGACAGATACAGTTACATTGATAATTACATTGAATGCGAATGGACTAAACTCTCCAATCAAGAGACACAGACTAGCCAAATGGAAAAAAAAAAGAGAGAGAGAGAGAGAGACCCTCTATCTGTTGCCTACAGGAAACCCACCTCATCGATAAAGACATACATAGACTGAAAGTGAAGGGTTGGAAAAAGGTTTTCCATGCAAATGGGAACCAAAAAAGAGCTGGAGTTGCAATACTAATTTCTGACAAAATAGGCTTTAAAACAAAAATTGTTCAAAGAGACAAGGAAGGGGACTATATTGTAGTAAAAAGATCAATAGATCAAGAAGATATAACTCTTATAAATATCTATGCACCCAATACAGGAGCACCTAAATATGTGAAGGAAAGACTGTTAGGTCTAAAAGGGGAGATAGACTCAAATACACTAATTGTTGGAGACCTCAACACTGCACTATTCTCTCTGGACAGATCATCTAGACAAAAAATAGATAAAGAGATAAAGGATCTGAATGATACCATAAATGAAATGGACTTAACAGACATCTATAGAACTTTCCATCCTAAAACCATGAGATACACTTTTTTCTCACCCCCACATGGAACCTTTTTGAAGATTGACCACATCATAGGGCACAAAGCAAGCCTCTACAGATTCAAAGACATAGAAACTATTTCCAGCATCTTCTCCGACCATGAAGGAATTAAACTTGAGTTTAATTTCAAGATAAATCCTCAAAAATACTCAAATACATGGAAACTAAATAACCTACTACTGAATGACTCCACAACTACTGATGATATAAAGTCAGAAATCAAAAGATTCATGGAAGCTAATGACAACAAGGACACGAGTTTCCATAATCTTGGGGACACGGAAAAAGCAGTCATAAGAGGGAAGTTTATAGCCATTAGTGCTCATAAGA
>NW_006160055.1:1404226-1405014 GCF_000334495.1 Tupaia belangeri chinensis | reverse complement strand
TGTGACGGCGCCAAACCTGTCCTTGGGGATCTGTAGTTTCCATAACAGGGAATGTCTCAAAGTATATCGTATGTGATCCCTGAACTAGTTTTGTTTCTTTGTCTGTATTGGTTTTTAGTTTCTCTAATGGTGATACAAAAGGTATCTGTATGGATAATATTTAACCCACAATGTAGAAAATGCTATATGCTATGTAGACTCTTTTGCTATATCTCTGCATCAGTAACAACACAAACACATGCAGTGGAATAAGGTTGATGATAAACACATAACCATCCCAAGCAGAGACCATATAGAAATATGATAAACAGCAGCACATTGTCCAAAAAACTGACTCAATTTTTGACTCATTTTTTGTTGGCTCTTGTAGAGCCTTAAGGTTGTTTTTGTTTTTTAGCTTTTTGGATTTTTGGGGTTTTGTCTCGCCTTCAGGGCTTTTAACTTTTTCCTCACTATCTAGGGAAATAAGATGCTCTCCCTGTTCCTTTTCAATTTTAGAATCCTTGGTTAGATCGACCATAGTGGCACGGGCTTCTTTTAAGCCCTGAACAAATAGTTGGTGCTAAGCTCTTGTTTGTGCTGACTAAGCTCTTGTTCCATTATTTCCCTTATTACTTGTCCCATTATTACCTTTATCACTTATAAGTAAGCAACTTTTGTTACTCACCAGGACGATTCTCTGCCATCCTCCTCTGTGGCCTTTCCCGGGATGATTCTCTGCTGTCCCCTTCCTGGACGATTCTCTGCCATCCTATCTCGGGACGATTCTCTGCCGTCCCCTTCCCGGA
>NW_006160055.1:1374880-1403673 GCF_000334495.1 Tupaia belangeri chinensis | reverse complement strand
GGTGGGTTGTAAACAGTGGGCCGTGATTGGTTGTAAATGGTGGGTTATGATTGGTTGCTTTTGGACCAATCATGAGGTGCCAGATATGCAAATTTGAGGGATTCTAGTGGCCAATCAGAGCAAAGTTTTGAAGGTCAGGTTTTTTGAAAGGAGCCAATCATGGCAATTGTTTGCTCTCTGAGAAACCTCGGCAGACTTGCTGGTGCACAGCCTCCCACACTTGATGGTATTCAGTATTCCTCGTATATTATCCTCATTTTTCATAGTTGTTTCCTCAATCTTTTTGATACTTTTTTCTAGGTCAGATGTTTTGTCTTCTACATTAGAGATTCAATCTTCTGCCTGATCTAACCTACTTTTAATACTTTCATAGGATGTTTTGATTTCCTGTATCACATTCTTCAACCCTAGAAGTTCCATATTTCTTCTTTCAAATTATGAAAGAATTTCCTCATCTCCTGGAGCTCCTTGTCTCTTCTTTTCCACCTCAGTTAGTTTGATCACTACGAGTATTCTGAATTCTTTATCAGACATGTCCACGACTTCCATTGGATTGACTGTGGGTGATGTAGACTGGATGATTTCCCTTGGGAGAGAGACCTTTTGTTGGTTGATCATACTTCTTGAGTCTCTGTGATTGTTTCTAGTTATCGGGTGACCTATATGTTGCTTCCTAACATATTTAAGGTATCTCTGAGTGTTAAAAGTTATGCAGGATTAGAAAATCGATGATTTCTCTTGTGGTTGGCCTACCTGTTGCTCAACAGTACCATGTACTGTTGTCACTGGTCCTGGGTGACCCAAAGTCCTCCCTGGGTCTAAGAAGTGGTGAGTCTCCAACTGACCTAATAAGCAACACCTCAAGAACAAGGAAAAACAAAACAAAACAAAACAATATTATGCTGTACGCATTGCACACTTTGAGCTATTCAAAACACTAAAATTCAGAGTCCAAAGGCAAGTGGGGAAGAGCCAGAGGATGAGCAACAGGACCTGGGTGGAAGGGCCTGTAGCCGCAGGCCTTCTGGTGTCCTAAACTGCTGGCCGGCTTGATCCAGTTTGCAGGGGTGTGTGTGTGTGGGGGTGCAAGTTCATCTTGAAGTCCCATGAGACCAACCTGAAGTCCAGAGAGGATCAGGGGTGGGGATACAAGAAGGACCTGGGTGGGAGGACCTGCTCATATATAAAATTTTTGGTAGTGGTTTGTATTTTATGATTTATCTCAAGTTCTGGTGGAAATGCTTACAGGAAGTAGCTAATAAAAAACAAGAGAAGCACGTTTGAAATATTGATCCACTTTAGTAGCAAATGGTTGTTCTCTGAAGACTAATGAGGGTAGATAAGACCCATTAAGGTGAAGTGGGCTATTTAAATGTTCTTTTTTACATAAAAATTACGTTTATTTTTTTTAAAAAAAGAGCTAAACTCCTATATCCACTGATAGCAATGCAATACGTAGCTTATGATGATTAGAAACAAAACAAATGCCCTATAAGGAGAACAAAAAAATTTTTTTTTACTTTCTTTTTTTAATTAATTAATTATTTAAATTTTTTTGAGAGATTTCCACTATAGGGCACGTGCGCTCGCCAGACAGACAGAGAGAGACAGAGAGACAGAAAGCGAGAAATCAGCCCCCGGGAGGATGGTCACACTGCAATCCCTTCTCTTCCATTCTTCTCTCGGGATCTTGGGCATGCATGCACATGCGCCCAGTGTGAGTTTTAAGCCACCAGGTCTGGGACGCGAACCATGGTCAACTACGTGGGAGTCCAGCGAAATAGCCATTACACTAACTGCTGGTTCCCAATTAGTTAATTTTTTATATACATTCAATGACATTGTTTAGGTTATGACATGAACATTTCAATATGTGAACATTTCTCCTTAGTCCAATTGATCAAAATATCTTCAACAGATTACACCACACCTCCCCATCCCGTCAATGCTCTGCCTCTGTATCCCTCTTCCAAATGTCTTTCCCTGGGATGCTCTCCTCTACACACACCACATCTGACATTCACACCTGTCTTTTGTTTTGTATATCTTTTAGTCAATCAGTTTTGGTCGTAGAGTGCAGATAGTCAGCATATATTAAGTGGGGATATACGGTGTCTCTCCTTCATAGCCTGGCTTGCTTCACTCAGCAGTCAATCTTCCATATTTTTCCACTTTCTGTCAAAATACAGGATTTTGTTGGATTTTATGGCTGAATAGTATTCCACAGAGTATATGTACCACAGTTTTTCAATCCATTCATTTATACGAGGACATTTGGGTTGGATCCATGCCAAAAGGCATATGAAAAAATGTTCAACATCCCTCATCATAACAGAAATGCAGATCAAAACAACAATGAGGTACCACCTAACCCCCGTCAGAATGTCTAAGATAAAAAAAGAAAAACAAAACAAAACAAATGAAAAGTGTTGGCGGGGATGTGGTGAAAGGGGAACTCATTCACAGGGGAATGTAAATTGGTCCAGCCACTGTGGAGAACAATTTGGAGATTCCTCTAAAATCTACAAATAGATCTACCATATGATCCAGCAATCCCACTCTTCTGTATCTACCCAAAGGACAGAAGAATTCTTCATTGAAAAAGTGCTTGCACATAGATGTTTATTGCAGCACTATTCATGATTGCTAAGACATGGAACCAATCTAAATTTACTTTCTGTCAATAGTCCAGGAACACTTTCCTCTCAGTACAATATCTCTTCCCTATATAAGTCTTTTCCTGGGAGCCAGACAGTTTAGGAAGCGAAGGAGTTAAGAGTGAGTAACTGCTTGCAGTGTTAAATAAACAATAACTTTTTGCTTCCTTCTTAATGTGCTGAGTTGTGTCTAAAAAATATAAAATTCTTGAAAATATACCATTTCTGATTTATTATCTGTAACTTTTGAAAATGAATCACATGAAATTATAAAATTGGTAATGTCTTGAAATCTATCTATAAAACAGAAATTACTTCTAATTTCAAACTCTCATTTATTATTGTACCACTGAATCTTAAAAAGAAAATAAAAAAGAAAAAAAAATGGTTTTAAAGATAGTCTTAAACCATTCTTTAAAAAAAGAAATGGTTCCTTTTAACTTTATACCCACCACACATCCCAAGTTCAAAACACATTATTTAATTGTCTTGGTCATGGATATTTGCAAGATGAGGTTTTATATTTTGTTCCCATAGCTTCTGGTTATCAGAAAACCCATGTGTTCCTTTGTTGAAAGAGTTTGATCAAGATGATGTTGTTGTCCCTTCCTATATTCTTCATCCTCATCTTTGCTTCTGGATGCATTTCCTCTGACTTGCTATCTTCATCTCCATTTAAAGCCACTGCTACTGAAAGGACTTTTGGAGCAAGAGTTATTATAATTTCTTTAGGCTTACATGGTTCAAATTTGATAGATATGATTGATACTTTCTTTGCCATCTGGCTACCTAAAGCAAATCCAAACTTGGAGATCTTTGTAGGCTTTGTTGGGAGGTCTATAGCTTCTTCTTCAGCTTATTGCTTCTCAACAATGGGACTGAAATGTCTCCTCCTTTACTCCAGTGGCTCCAGCTCACTGTGGCTTTTCAGTCTTGTCCTCTCCTGTCTCCCCAACCACTATTTTCCCTACTGGGGCCTTCCCTACAGCTTCCTTTGTAGCCACACCAAGGACGTAACTATGTTGCTTTACTTATTTTTATTTATTTTATCTATTCAATCACTACATCATTTAGCTTGTAAAGAGAATTTACCCAATGTGAAATAGACCTCAGAAAAGTCCAGTTGAGAATACTGTACCTGTTATCAACAGGTAAACCATTTCTGTGTCCCACAAATGGCTTACTTCTGTAGTTTTCTCCCTAATTTCCTTCCATACACTCTTCCCCCTCCCACTCTCCTTCCACACTGTTTCCAGTGTCCATAACTATTTTCAATGTTTTTATGTCCTCCAATTTTCCAGTCTATATCATAGAGTGTGGAGAGCCAGTTTATGTTAAGTGGAGGCATACAATGTCTCTCTTTCATAGCCTGACTTGCTTCACTCAGCAATAAATCTTCCATATCAATCCACTTTCTATCAAATGCCAGGGTCTTGGGTCTTGTTGGCAGGAAGTCGGAATTCATCTAATTTCTATCAAATGCCAGGGTCTATTATGGCTGAATGATATTCCATGGAGTATATGTGTCAATTTTTTTCTTTTATGTTAGCACTCAAAAAACACATAGAGCTATTTGGAGACTAAGGTGAGCATTGTTCTTTCAATTTGTGGTATAATTCTATAGACAGAGCTAATTGAGTATGGTTAAGAAGGCTATAATGGAAAAAGCACTTCTGCTAATGTATTAGACATTAGAAAGCATTGGATCAAAGGATTCTTATATTATTAAAATGCCGGGAAAAGAGCACTGTGGTTTCATGAGGCAGGCGTCCAGGCTATTTTCTTAAGGATTTGTATTTTGGGGTGGTTTGACAAGTTTGCTATTTGAGGATGAGGTTATCCCTGATTCATTCAAAGGACAAAACCTTGGTTGATAAATCTCAAAACTTGCATCTAATAAAAAAAAAAAAACTGCATAGGATTTTATGCTCTTTAGTTTTCTGCAAGCCTAATGTAAGTTAATGTCCACTTGATCACCTGCAATCAGTGACAGGTGGTGAAAATACCTTAGCTATACAGTGACAGTTTCTGACTATACACACATCATCATCATTATCATCATGTATATGACTTGCCATGATCCCAGCACTGCATTGCATATAGAGATGTAATAAAAAGAGTGGACCATATTCCTACTAAATAATTTAAATTCTGCAGGAGCTGAAAATAAAATAGGTAGCTTTGCCTTCCATGGTTAGTAAAGTGCTTATTTGAGACATTTAATCATTCTAATCAATCTCCTCCTCCAGGCTGATTTCTGAAAATACATACAGAGAAGGAATTACAATTCAAGACATTACTTGGAGAAAAACAGGGTGAGAGAATGAGAAATAGGGAGATGAATCTACTGTCGTAATTATTCTATCATGGCAGGAGGAATTAGAAGCACCGCCTCACCACATCCCACTTGAGAACCACAGATGGGAATAATTCCCTTGGTGGCAGCACTTTCTCCAATGTGCAAAGAAAAGCAGCCATTCAAGACCACAGCAGCTTGTTTGTCATAATGGCAGCCGAGACGGGCTTGCTGGATTTGGTAAATGAAGATACAAGTGATCCAGTTAAATTTGAATTTCAGATAAACAATGAATAATTTTTTAGTATAAATATGTATATTCCAAGCAAATATTTAGGTTATCCCTGAGTCATTCAAAAGAAAGATTGCAGAAGCATGCTTGTGCTTAAATCCTAATCACTGTTTTTCTAAATTTCAATTTTGACTATGTGTTCTGTATTTTACTGGGCAACTCTAAACCTATTACCCTTCTTCCAATCTTCCCTCAACCAGACCAAAAAAAAAAAAAAAGAAAGAAAGAAGAAAGGGGGCCAGCCAGTGGCATGGTGATTAAGATGGCTGGATCCCTCAAATGTCTTGCCAACCAAGCTGGTACCTTGATCTTGATGTTCACCCTCTCTAGAACTCTCAGAAATAAATATGTTATGTTATATGGGGTGGGGAGAAGATGGCTGGATCCCACTTGACCCATTGAGTGGTTCAAGTCCCACATCTGGCAGCTTGAAAAACACACCAAGCAGTGCACATGCATGCCTCAAATCTCTAAAACAGAAAAGAGAAGAAGGGATTGTGGCATGGCTATTCCCCCTGGCAGTATGATCTCCCACTTCCTCCCTCTGTTTCTCTTTCTCCAGAAAATGTATACACCTGGTAGCAAGCAAAAGAAAAAAACCAAAAGAAGAAGAAAGAAAGAAAAAGCCCTTTAATTCAATAAGACAAACATACTACCTTTAAAGGTAAATTCAGGTCTCTGTAACTGAAGGGAATATTATTTTATCAATAAAAATTAAGCATGTATACTATCTACAAAAAGTAATGTATGGGTTTGCTTTAGAAACTTACCATCATTTAAAATAGTTTTTAAATAAATGAACATTTTGATAATTTAAACTATATACATATATATAATGGAAATTATAATGATGTACCACTCACTATCCTCCAATCAATCCCAAATTGTCAAGTGACCAATATTCACTGTTGCTATGTATCTATGTGCATTTTTGCTATGCCCATACATTTATATACTCATGTATGATACCCTCCCCTTTTAAAAAAATTGTTGTAGGGAACATATGCTCATCAGAGAGAGACGAGAGAGAGAAGGACAATGAGAAAGCACCCTCCAGGAGAGAAGACCACACCACAGTCCCTTCTCCTCTAGGGATATTGACCATGCACACACACACACACACACCCACACACACACCCTCTTTCCCCTGCCCTCAGTCTCATTTCCCATAAAATTAAAGTCTGCCTTTGCCTCTGATAATTCATATTCCTCTCTATCACTCGCATGCTCAATCCCTCACTTTATGTTCATAAAACATTTACTAGTTAAGTGCCTGTTCCATAGAAGGCACCAAAGTATAAATAAAATCATGGGCTGACCCCATTGCCTAGTGTTTAAGGGATCTGGATTAACACAATCGAGTGCTGTTTAAATCCTGACTCTGGTGGCTTCAAAAAAATGCTAGCTGCATGTATATGCACCCCTAAAATTCAGACAAGATGGAAAAATAGAAGAGAAAAAATTGTGGCATGACTGCACCTCATGGAGGGGTACTTTCTCTGTCTCTTTCTTTCTCTTTCTCTGCCTTTCACTAGCAAGTGCACCCACCCTCTGACAATTAAAAAAAGAAAAGAAAAACAAAAGAAAAGGGAAAAGATGGGGAAGAGAATAGAAAAGAGAGAAAAGAAGAAGAAAAAAGAAAAGAAAATTGTTTCTGGTTACTACAGTTCAGGGATTCTGGGTTTGGTGTTTTAGGTTAAACCTTACAAAATGCCAATATTGGACAGTTTCTACCTCCAAAATAACTATTTCATATTGTTTTGCTTAATGTTATTAATGCATATATATACACCTATTTAGGGATTTGTAGCAGTATAGAATTGTGGTTAAGGACACAAATTTTGGCACCAGACATTATTTGCTAACTGTGAAGTTCAAATTTTAACTTAACTCATCTGAATCTCATTTTTCTCATATGAAAATAGAGATGATAATAATAGGCTTACTCCATGGACCTGTTGTGGAGATCAAAGGCTTATTCTTTATAAAAGCACTTAATATATTACCTAGCACATAAAGAGTGATTGATAGAGTCTAGCTGCTATTATCATTATTACTGAGAGACATCCTCAGTGTCATTTATGGAGGTCTATGCAGAGCAATAGAATAGACCAGTTCAAAAGAGAACCAAACGACTTTGCTGACGCTCCAACCCTGCAAAATCAACACCATATCAACGGGAGAAATAGAACAATTCATCTAAACCATAACATTTTAAGAAAAGTTCTCAGAAGAAAGCAATTAGGAACTTTGTGACAGAAAACAAAATGGCTATAGGGGATAGCACAGAGATGTGAGGGATACAGAGACATAAGCAGAAGTGTTCATTCTGGCTTGGTTTCACTGTGGAGCAAGATTTTAGCATCTCGAGACTTGACTGTCTATTTTGAATGATAGCCAAAACTGAGTGCCCTTGTGAGGAGTTCAAGTTAAGTTTCATGTTGAAGCAGGGAGGGTTTGAAGGGTAGTACAGCCACTAGGACTGATGAACTGATAGTTAGACGCTTCTGTATTTATGAGTTAACAGCTGGCCAGTTGATCTAGTTTAGACACACAGTCAATTTAACACAGGCTAC
This sequence comes from Tupaia belangeri chinensis, assembly GCF_000334495.1. Taxonomy (NCBI): domain Eukaryota; kingdom Metazoa; phylum Chordata; class Mammalia; order Scandentia; family Tupaiidae; genus Tupaia; species Tupaia belangeri. The sequence continues at coordinate 1,395,852 of NW_006160055.1, read as the reverse complement.
TGGTATCCAAAGCCACAAGTTAAAGAAACCATTGGTGTTATTACCAATCTTTGGGTAGGAAGATTGCACTGGTGTTCTGGTTTTGCCAAGACAGATAAGGTTCTAAGACTTGGATTCCAAGAAGTCATTAAACTGTCCCTACTGATAAGATATAGTCTAAGAGTACCTTCTCTCATTACAGGCAGCTAAGTCAGCCACTACAACAACCAAGGGGCTGTTAAAAGAGAGAGAGAGTAAAGCAAACAAAAATCAGAAAAAGAGGTGTTAAACTAGATTGGCTGGTGCTGTGGTTTGAATGTGTTTCACACATATTTATGTGTTAAATTTGGTTGTTTGGGTGATGGTATTAAGAGGGTAGAAACTTCATCTGACTAAGGTATTAAGAAGTAATGTCTTTGAGGGACCAGCAGTTAGTGTAATAGCTATGTCGCTGGACTCCCATGTAGTCGACCACGATTCGAATTCCAGACTGGGTGGCTTAAAACTCACGCCGGGCGTGTGTGCGTGCGTGCCCAAGATCCCAAGAAGAGAATGGAGGAGAAGGGATTGCAGCGTGGCCATCCCCTCTGGGGGGTGATTTCTCGCTTTCCATCTCTCTATCTCTGTCTGTCTGTCAAGCGAAACGCGTCCTATAGCAAAAACCTCTAAAAAAAAAAAAAAAAAAAGAAGTAATGTCTTTGGGACCAACAGTTGGCTTAATGGCTATGTCGCTGGACTCCTATGTAGTCCAGTTTGGTTCGAGTGTCGGACCCAGTGGTTTAAACTCATGCTGGGCACATGTGTGTGTGTGCCCAAGATCCTGAGAGGAGGATGAAGGAGAAGGAATTGTGGTGTGGCCATCTCTCACCATGGGGGTGATTTCTCGTTTTCTGTCTCTCTATCTCTCTGGCAAACACTGCACCCTATAGCAAAAGTCTCTAAAACAAAAAAATAAATAAATAAAATAAAAAAGAAAAAAAAGAAAAGAAAAGAAAAAAAGAAGTAAACTTTGAAGGTAATTAGAGTTAGATAAGGTCTGGGACCAGCAGATGATGTAATGTAGTGGTTACATCGCTGGACTTCATAGTAGACCGCAATTGGAATCCCAGACCTAGCAGCTTAAAACTCATACCTAACATGTATGTGTGCATGCCAAAGATCCTGAGAAGAGAATGGAGGAGAAGGGATTGCAGCCTAGTCATCCCCCCAGGGGTGATGTTTCACTTTCTGTCTCCCTGTCTCTCTAGTGAGTGCATGCACCTTATAGCAAAAAATTCTCCAAAAAAAAAAAAAAAAGAATATGATATGTCATCAGGGTAGGGCCCCATGGTTGAATAGTGGTAGGTTTTATAAGAAGAGGAAAAGAGACCAGAGTTGACCCACACTTTTGCTCCCTTACCATGTCTTAGCTTGGGGATTGTCATAGCTTACTCTGCAGAGAGTCTTCCTCAATAAGACCCTTACCAGATATGGCCTCTCTCCCTTGGACCTCTAGAATTATGTGTTGAATAAACCTTTATTCTCTGTAAGTTACCTAATCTTCGGTATCAATTATGGCAACAGAAAAACAAACCAAAGTAACTGGTGGTGTCAAAGGTTTAATTTAGAGGCACCAAAAAGAAGCAAAAAACCAAGGCGAGTGCAGGGCCTTGGGCACAAAAAGGGAGGGGATCAGACCTCATCCTTTGCATTTAATGTTTTTGTGGTACAGGGTCAATCTTTCTAATCATCAGACCTCTTTTTCAGCATCTGAGAAATGGTAATAAAAATTCATGGGATCATGGTGTGGTTAAAAGAGATCATGAATGTGCTTTTATTAGTGCTGCTTCATTGGTTTTCCATATACCCTGTATATAGAAAGTCACTCTGGGAATGTAAAGTTTTCTGTTGGAGAAAAAGTTTTTTTTTTTAATTTTTGCTTTATAAAAATAAAAAGAAAATAAAATCACTCTAAGAAAAAAAAACATTCTGTCCCTGCCCACCACATGCAGCCTGTGAAAGCAGCACCTCCTCCTCCTTTCTCCCACTCCCACTCACTCTGTCCTCTTTTTCTGGCTTTTCTCCAAAAGCCCCAGGGTTCCCAGGCTAATTGCCAAACCATGGGGATGCTGCAATTGGCTTTCAGGGATTCCCCCCCACCTCCCGCCATACTTCATGCCTCAATCCCATCTCTGTGTGGAAGGCCTGCTCCAAGTTCCTTCCCTGGAAAGTAGAGCTCCATGGCTGCCCAAGCCTGCTATGCCAGTACTTGCAAGGGGATTCCCATGAAACCGCCAACAACAATCTGTGTTTATTTAGGGCATTTAGGAGCCAAGGGCTATGAAGGGAACTGCATTCCAAAACTCACTGTGATTCCCACAAGGCAGTGTCAATCAAATCTTTTACCTGGAAGGAGAGTTAGATTTTCTCTTTTGAATTCCTAAAAAAGGAGACCACACAACTAGGTACAATCTAACTTTCCCCTTTATACCTACTGACAATGCCACCCAATCCTGTGCTTTATCAAAGACAAGAACTATTAGGGAAATGGTGATGAGAATTGAGGATGCCAAATCTTATATACCTAGGTTGGCAATGTGTCTTAGTCCATTTTGTGTTGCTATAACAGAATACTCAAGACTGGGTAATTTATAAATAATAGAAATCTATTTGGTTCATGTTTCTAGAGTCTGGGAAGTCCAATATTGAGGGGCCTGCATCTGGTGAGAGCTGTCTTGTTAAATCATCCACGGTGGAAGGCAAAAGGGCAAATGAGCGCATGAAACAAAAGGAGAATGGGGCCACACTTACCCTTTTATCAGGAGGTCATTCCCACAATAACTAACTCACTCCCATGATAACCAACCCACTCTCACAATAACAGAAATAATCCATGAGGGCAGAACCTTCATGACCTTATCACCTCTTAAAGGTTCTGGCTCTCATCTTGTTGCACTGGGGATCAAATTTTCAACTTCAAATCATAGCACAATAAATAGGAAGAAGTACTGGTATTTAATTGCTTAATATTTCACCTTCTTTAATTTTTTAAGAGGTTTTTGCCTTAGGGTGTGTGTGCTCACTGGAGAGAGATAGAGACAGAGACAGTAAAAGGGAGAGTGATAAATCACCCCCCCAGGGGTGACAGCCACACTGCAAGCCCTTCTCCTTCATTCTCTTCCCAGGATCTTGGACATGTGCATACACACACACACATGCACACACACACACTGGCATGATTTTTTTTTTTTTGAGAGGTTTTTGCTATAGGGCTCATGTGCTTACCAGAAAGATAGAGAGAGACAGAGAGACAAAGTGAGAACTCACCCCCCAGGAGGGATGGCCATACTGCAATCCCTTCTCATCCATTCTCCTCTCGGGATCTTGGGCACGCATGCATATGCGCCTGGTGTGTCTTTAAGCCGCCGAGTCCAGGACTCGAACTGCAGTCAGTGGTAGGTTTTATAAGAAGAGGAAAAGAGACCAGAGTTGACCCACACTTTTGCTCCCTTACCATGTCTTAGCTTGGGGATTGTCATAGCTTACTCTGCAGAGAGTCTTCCTCAATAAGACCCTTACCAGATATGGCCTCTCTCCCTTGGACCTCTAGAATTATGTGTTGAATAAACCTTTATTCTCTGTAAGTTACCTAATCTTCGGTATCAATTATGGCAACAGAAAAACAAACCAAAGTAACTGGTGGTGTCAAAGGTTTAATTTAGAGGCACCAAAAAGAAGCAAAAAACCAAGGCGAGTGCAGGGCCTTGGGCACAAAAAGGGAGGGGATCAGACCTCATCCTTTGCATTTAATGTTTTTGTGGTACAGGGTCAATCTTTCTAATCATCAGACCTCTTTTTCAGCATCTGAGAAATGGTAATAAAAATTCATGGGATCATGGTGTGGTTAAAAGAGATCATGAATGTGCTTTTATTAGTGCTGCTTCATTGGTTTTCCATATACCCTGTATATAGAAAGTCACTCTGGGAATGTAAAGTTTTCTGTTGGAGAAAAAGTTTTTTTTTTTAATTTTTGCTTTATAAAAATAAAAAGAAAATAAAATCACTCTAAGAAAAAAAAACATTCTGTCCCTGCCCACCACATGCAGCCTGTGAAAGCAGCACCTCCTCCTCCTTTCTCCCACTCCCACTCACTCTGTCCTCTTTTTCTGGCTTTTCTCCAAAAGCCCCAGGGTTCCCAGGCTAATTGCCAAACCATGGGGATGCTGCAATTGGCTTTCAGGGATTCCCCCCCACCTCCCGCCATACTTCATGCCTCAATCCCATCTCTGTGTGGAAGGCCTGCTCCAAGTTCCTTCCCTGGAAAGTAGAGCTCCATGGCTGCCCAAGCCTGCTATGCCAGTACTTGCAAGGGGATTCCCATGAAACCGCCAACAACAATCTGTGTTTATTTAGGGCATTTAGGAGCCAAGGGCTATGAAGGGAACTGCATTCCAAAACTCACTGTGATTCCCACAAGGCAGTGTCAATCAAATCTTTTACCTGGAAGGAGAGTTAGATTTTCTCTTTTGAATTCCTAAAAAAGGAGACCACACAACTAGGTACAATCTAACTTTCCCCTTTATACCTACTGACAATGCCACCCAATCCTGTGCTTTATCAAAGACAAGAACTATTAGGGAAATGGTGATGAGAATTGAGGATGCCAAATCTTATATACCTAGGTTGGCAATGTGTCTTAGTCCATTTTGTGTTGCTATAACAGAATACTCAAGACTGGGTAATTTATAAATAATAGAAATCTATTTGGTTCATGTTTCTAGAGTCTGGGAAGTCCAATATTGAGGGGCCTGCATCTGGTGAGAGCTGTCTTGTTAAATCATCCACGGTGGAAGGCAAAAGGGCAAATGAGCGCATGAAACAAAAGGAGAATGGGGCCACACTTACCCTTTTATCAGGAGGTCATTCCCACAATAACTAACTCACTCCCATGATAACCAACCCACTCTCACAATAACAGAAATAATCCATGAGGGCAGAACCTTCATGACCTTATCACCTCTTAAAGGTTCTGGCTCTCATCTTGTTGCACTGGGGATCAAATTTTCAACTTCAAATCATAGCACAATAAATAGGAAGAAGTACTGGTATTTAATTGCTTAATATTTCACCTTCTTTAATTTTTTAAGAGGTTTTTGCCTTAGGGTGTGTGTGCTCACTGGAGAGAGATAGAGACAGAGACAGTAAAAGGGAGAGTGATAAATCACCCCCCCAGGGGTGACAGCCACACTGCAAGCCCTTCTCCTTCATTCTCTTCCCAGGATCTTGGACATGTGCATACACACACACACATGCACACACACACACTGGCATGATTTTTTTTTTTTTGAGAGGTTTTTGCTATAGGGCTCATGTGCTTACCAGAAAGATAGAGAGAGACAGAGAGACAAAGTGAGAACTCACCCCCCAGGAGGGATGGCCATACTGCAATCCCTTCTCATCCATTCTCCTCTCGGGATCTTGGGCACGCATGCATATGCGCCTGGTGTGTCTTTAAGCCGCCGAGTCCAGGACTCGAACTGCAGTCAACTATGTGGGAGTCCAGCGACATAGCCATTATGCTAACTGCTGGTCCCACTGGCATGATTTTCAAGTCACCAGGTCCAGGAGTCGAAACAGAGTTGGTCATGTGACAGTCCAGAGATGCAACCACTGTGCCATTGACTGGTTCCCCTCCCATGTTTTTAAAAATATTTTTAAGAGGTTTTTGTATTTCACATTCTTTAAAATATGATTTCTGAGCTAGCAGGTGGTACAGTGGTTAAAGCAGTTGATTTCCAAGTCTAGACCTGGTGGTTTGAAAATCAAACTGGGTCCTTGAACATGGATACCCAATATCTTGAGAGAAGAATGGAGGAGAAGGGCTTGTGGCATGACAACTTCTCCTGGAGGTGATTTTTCACTTTCCCTCTCTGCCTCTCTCTGGTTTGTGCACATGCTCTACGGCAACAACCTAAAAGTAGAAATATATACCTGCAATTTATGGAGGGAGGAGCATACAAAGGGCAATGGACAGGTAGCAGTGGATGACAGGGAAGAGCTGACACTAGAATTGTGCTCTAACCTTTGTGGCTGGACCATCTCAGATTTTGAGAGCATTATTTATTAATCTTGTTAATGTATTTATTACAACTAGCAGCAGCTCAAAACAGTTCATTTTTCATATCCTTTTCTAACTACGTATTCTGTGAACTCAAATTGGTACTTAAAATCAGGCTGAGTGGAGTATTTATTCCTCAGAAATCAGTGAATGATAAGTAGAATAAGTAGGGCTATATTGTCCCCTGGAGAGACAGTTGTTAAACACTTACCAGTAAACCACTGCTTACAACCCTCCTAAAATTGTTGAACCAAGTTTAAGTAACTTTTTGACCTACTCCAGTTTAATCAACCCTTGCCCCCCTTTTGAGAAGAACTCCAGTTCCCATTATCCTGCTTTGAGATACACCACAGCTTTTGCAGTCGTCCTTCTGGAAACCCTCATACATTTGACAACTGCTACACTTCAGCCTTTCTCCTCTTTTCTGCTTTCTGTTAAGTGATTGCTGTTCTTGGAGTGTGTTTAAGTGACTCCCCAGAGAGATATCCAGGTGGTTGATGTGCAAACCCCAGTACTTCCTGGAAAGAAACCTCTGTTCTGTGGCTGACAGTGAGGCCTCCAACAGTCTCCAGCATCCCCTTGGATTGCAGACACTTCCCAACTGTCCTTCTGGCAGCTGGCTTCCCAGAACCCTGTGCCTTTCTCAATTTACTGCATTTCCAGACTAACCCCAGGCTGCCCTTGGGAAAGGTTGAAAAGCTATAACTTTGGGTAAAAAAGGTAAGAAGAACCAAAGTGATAGCCCCTTCTCTTCTCTGGCCCTCCATTCCCTCCCTCTTAATTGGGCAGGATGGATCAAATGATGCCCAGGTCTCTTCTGACTTGGATGGCTGGCCTCTTCACACACAGTGTTCCTTTCTACAGCTTGGCTGCACAAGGAATTCTATTTTTCACCCAAGTGAGAGGGGGGTGGGGAAAACACAGAAGGAATCTTTCAAAGACCCTCCACCTGACCCCTGTCTGAACAAATAATTAATCTCCGGAAAAAGCAGCTTGCTGATGGGTCTAGCCTGTGCCTGTGGATTTATGAGGTGACGTCAGTTTGAAAACTGGGATGCAGGGCCTGAGCTGTGTTTTACACACTCTTCGATTGTTTTAACGGGCCTGCTCCTGGAGGACGCCACATCTCTCCCTGAGCTAAGCTTGATTAAAATGGCAAAGATGGAGAGGAGTGCTTTTCCAGATAAATCAGCTTATTTAGACTCTGTGCTCTCCCCTCTGCCCTCTCTACTGGAAAGCACTCCCAGAGGGAAGAACTGCAAAGCACTTGTAGGTACACGCTTAATGCCGTAAACTCTTGCATTGTGTTAACAGCTATTCATAGGCCGGGCTTTAAAGAAATAGCTGGATTCTCAATCTGACCAATTTAATAATCCCTGGGAAAGAACTAAGAGGAAGATTTATGGCTTTGATAACTGAAAGACACTCCAGAGTTTAGCCTGGAGGCTGGATTTCTGCACTTGGAGTATCACTGTGCAATTCTCCTTGAGCAGATCCACATAAAACTGGACTTAAAGACTGAATGGAGAGAAGGTATGAAAGGAGAGAAAAAGGGTTAGAAACCAGAGTGAAAGAAGAAAAGGGGTAGATGTGAGCAAGAGAAAAAGGAGGCAAAACTTCAATAGAGGAGAGTGAGAAAGTGGGAGAAAAATAAAACATATGTCTACTTTCTATTTATTACATGTACAAGTATCCACTTACATGCATGCATACATATATGTTATATACATACAGAGTCCCTTAGCTTATAGATTGATGTATACTTGTCTTTTCCAAGACTAAAGAGCTATAAAGGCAGAGACTTACTTGTATTTAGAATTCTGAAACATGTGCTGTATTAATTAAATTCTGAAACATGTGCTGTATTAATTGTTCTTTTTTTATGAGATATTTTTTGCTATAGGACATATGTATTCACCAGAGAGAAATAGAAAGACAGAAAGCAAGAAATCACCTCCCAAAAGGGGGTTGGCCAAGCCACAATTCTTTCTCCTGCAGTCTTCTGTCAGGATTTTGGGCACACACGCACAGGTGCCCAGCATGAGGTTTAAGCTGCTGGGTCCAGAACTCAAACCACGGTCGACTACATGGGAGTCCAGTGATATAACCAACTATGTGGGAGTCCAGTGACAACCAACTGTATTAATTATTGAAATGAAAGACTTCAGAGACCTAAAAGTCTTTATCCATGGTAACAAACATTATTATTACAACTGAGCATGATGTATTTGAGAGGAATAGTTTCAGAAAAAGTGAGAGGATTTAGTTGAAATGTGAGAGGAAGAAAAGGCACATTAGAAATTGTTTTATGGTCTGTATGTATTGGGTAAATTGGTAGTAAGGTAAGAGCCAATCCAGGGATGAGTAAAGGCAAGAAAATTATATGAGACATTATGCCTTTATCCCAACAACTCTTCTATATTTATATCAGGACCATAGGAAGCTGATCAACCTAGCAAAAGTGAATGGGAAAAATAAGCACCTATGTCTAACCAGCTCAATTTAGGCTCAATTGAATTTGAATTAAATTATTCCTGAATTTAAGAATTATCTCTATTTCATATTCTTACTGTAGTAACTATGTAGTAAAACCAAGTATTACAGATGACAAATGTCTCTATAGCTAGAACAAAAAGGTTGTGAGAAAAATTTGAAAGGGACATAAGTATATCAATCATCTCATTGATTGCAAGGTGAATTCCCTTTGGAAGGCTGCTTTGGCACCTCTCTGCTCTCACTGCTCAATAGGCCTTCTCTGGAGTTTCCCTCCAAGTCGAAGAGGACAACCTTCCAAGAAAGAGAAAGAAAAGCCTCCCTGAAGTTCTTAGGAGCAGAGCCATGACTGATTGCTTCAGCAGATATATGCCACTCTGGTAGTATCTGGCCCATGTAAGACTTCAAGATACTCTGTACAGAATCAAGAATGTCTCCACTATGTGGAATTCAGAGTAAGATATAGCCTGCTTTTTGTAAGCTTGTAACCTAAATGATGTTGAATTTATACGGTGAGAGGCAACTAAACAGCATGTAATGACTGGGTTTTAGACATGTTAGCTCCAGATTACTCGATACCAGTCCAGAGCAGAGACATGAAATAGACGACTACAGAAAACTGAGACTTTGCCATGGTATGATAAAAAGTGTGTACATTGAATCGGGGTAGGAACAGGCCTTTTAGAATGAACTGAAATTGGAAGGTCAGTATCAGCTAGACTTTGAAAGGAAGATCTATCAATAGAACTCTGGTAGATAAAATTAGATGTGTCTCTTCAGCCCAAAGGCCACATGAACACAGATGCCAGGCAGTCCATTAGAAGCAAGTGTCATAGGGCATCTGGTCATGTTCTTGGTCCAAGCCCTAGATTTGTTCTTTGATCACCTGCCTCCCTCCATTCCTGGTTATGGGATTACATGGCAAAGCACAACCAAAGCCATCAAAGAACTTATCGTCTAGTAAGAAGGCAGACACACAATTAGTGACTGAAGAAGTATCAAGATAAATGAGTTGCATGTACAAGAGGAATATAACAGAAGAAATAAGTATTAAGGAAAGTTTTACAGAAGATATTTTGTTTAACCAAGATTTCCCTTGTACATTAGATGATAGAAGTATTCTCCTGGTACAAAAAAATCTGCAAAGACAGAGGGATGGGAAAATTTGATACACAGGGGTAACTGCAAGTGTCAAACCTAGAATTAAGAGGTAAGTAACAGTCAGACTTTTTCAGTACAGGTAATAACAAATGAGACATGAAACTGGAAGCTACCTGTTAACCAGAGTTTGAATCCCTGGCCCAGTAGGCCTGGAGATATGCTGGATATATGCAGCATGATACCATCTACCTCTTTCTTTTTAAAATTTTTTAATTTAAAAATTTATTTTTAATTGAGATAAAAAATTATGTATTTTTACTGAGTATACCATAATGTTTTTGTTACATGTATACATTTTGTAATATCTGTCTTCTTTTCTTTCTTTTTTTTTTTTTTTGGAGAGATTTTTCGCTATAGGGCACGTGCGCTCGCCAAACAGACAGAGAGAGACATAGAGACAGAAAGCAAGAAATCACCCCCCAACGGGGATGGTCATGCTGCAATCCCTTCTCCTCCATTCTCCTCTCAGGATCTTGGGCACACACGCACACGCACCTGGCGTGAGTTTTAAGTCACCGGGTCCAGGACGCGAACTGCGGTTGACTACGTGGGAGTCCAGCGACATAGCCATTACGCTAACTGCTGGTTCCCACATTTTGTAATATCTAAATCGAGCTAAGTAACATGTATTACCTCACAATCTTTGTGCATGTGTTTGTGTGTGTGCGTGTGTGTGTGTATGTGTAATGAGAACCCCTAAAATATATTCCCTTGGCAATTTTCAAGAATACAATACGGGGCCAGCCAGTGGCATGGAAGGTAAGGCAGCTGGATCCCACATGGGTAACTGTGGTTTGAGTTCTGGAGGTGGCTTGAGAAACATGCTGGACAAGTGTACATGGGTGTCCAAAGTACTGAAAGGAGGGAGAGATGGAAGAAAAGAGATTACATGCACCAAGGTAGGTTCTTTTTCACTGTCCACCTCTAGCTCTTTCTCCTTCTGTTTCTCTCAAGCTAATGCACAAGCTCTCTGGTAAATTATAAAAATAAAAGTCAATACCTTGTTATTAACTGTAGTTTCCATCCTGTGTAATGTATCTCTTGAATTTGTTTGTCTTCATTAACATTTTGTACCCTTAACCAACATCTTTCCAGACATTTTCCTCACCCCCTTGCCCCAGTTCCCTAGTCCCTAGTAACCACAATTCTACTCTCCACTTCTATGAGTTAATCTTTTTACATTCCACATGTAAGTGAAAGCATATGGTATTTGTCTTTCTGTGCCTGGCTTAGTTCACTAAAAATAATGCCCTTCACGTTCACCCATGTTTTACAAATGACAGAATTTCCTTCTTTTAAAGACAAAATAGTATTTTGTTGTGTGTATGTGTGTGTGTGTATGTATATATCTCTATTCTTTCATTCATTGATGACACTTGAGGTTGACTCCTTATATGGACTATTGTGAATGCTTCACTGAGCATGAGAGTGCAGATGTCTCTTTAACATGATGGGATATATGTCCAGTAGTGGGATCACTGGATCATATAATAATTCTAGTTTTCATTTTTTTGAGAAATGTTCATACTATTTTCTACAATGGTTATATTAATTTACATTCTCACTAACATACCTTTAGAATGAAAGTCTGTGTTCACTCTTTATAAGAAGCCCATCATTTCTAGTATTGTTGTCAAGATAGTGGCCAAACATCATTTGATAGTCCCTTTGCATGATACCTGGACCTACTTACTGCTCCAAGCTACAGCGGACTTGTCCTCTGATGTTGTCTATTATTGTTAGACCAGTAAGACCTCTGCAGCTTCATCCAAAAAGTTAGAGTCTCCCTCCTTCCCACCTAGTCTCTGTCTACTAAATGCACGATCTGAGTATTTCAGCACTTTGGTGGGGGAGCTTGATGGGAGGGCTCGGATAATGTGTTTATTCTTTCCCAGATACTCTCCTCCCATCCTCAGCACTAAATCCATAAATATCTTCCATAAAGTGCTTATTGGTAGAAATCTTGAATGCTCAGAATGGTGCCAACCAGGGACAGGCTTCTTCAAACACAACAGTCACGCCTCCCCTTGATCTCCCCATGCTGAATCCAAAGCAGTCGTGTTTCTGCCTGAACCTTATGGATTAGCCCAGGGATTCCCCCTCCTCTCTTCACTGACGGCTTTCTTGGGTCACTGATTTTTCAGAGAGAAAATGTCTGCTGTATGAAATAACACTGCTCAACCTCAAGAAGAGGTTTACAAGTCTATTCAGCCAAAAAGTAATTTTATCAGGCCTCCCAGAAGGCCTGTGTCTCACCTATATTTGCAAACACTCTTACTGTGCACTCTGTGTTTTTAAGTCTCTATTTCTGAGTCTTCTTTTGTTAGCTTAAGAAGATTGTATGTTTCCAGGTATGTGACAAAGAAAGTCCATAAAAAAAATCAGAGTAAAGGGAGAGACAGAGCTTAGCACATGCTTTTGAGCCAAGTCTGATTTCATACAGGCTGTGACCTAGTTTCTCTTGGGTCAGTGTCATCCTAGCCAGGGCCACTTACATGGTCTGGTCCAGTAAAAGTGTGTCATTAGGACTACATAGGGGACAGTCTCCCTTTTGTATGAATGAGAAGAATAAATGGCTTCCAGCTTCATGTTCCCCTGAACTCTAGTATCAACCAGAATTTTTATTCTTTCAAGCTACTATTAGTGAGGCACTGCCCAGGGGTCCCATGGTAGTACAGAACAATCTCCATCTCAAGGAGTCTGCAGTCTAGGAAAGCAGCCAAGAGGTTCACTGTGGCACTTTGCTGTAAGGAGAGCCAAAGTCCAGTTTCAAATTCAGCTCCTGCCATGTCCGATGTTATCTTAGGAAAGTCACCTAAGCTCTCTATGCTTATTTTCTCACCATAAATTGTAGCTAATGTTTGTATATCTTTCAAAGGGGTTTCACGAACATTATAAGTTTTTGTTTTCTTTTTAAGATAATGCAAGTAAAGCACTCAGGGCAATGTCTGACACCTTATATTGCCTTTAGCTATCATCATCACATGAGAGCTATAAGCAAATAAAACATTTAGCAAAATACTATAATATTCAGATAAAGAGGAAGCCCTATTTATTGGGGGAAGAGCAGTATAAGGAGTACAGATCTGTTCCAGGTAAAAGGCTAAGCACCTGGCAATGAAAATCTGAACTGTACTACATCATACAACACTAACTGTACTTGCCACACTATTGTTAAAATGTATTGGAGGCCACAGCTTTGGACTAGCCTCCTTCACTTGGCCCCAGCAGACTGGACCAAACAAGAATGAAATCACTTATGCTAGATGCCATGTAATCAGTCTGAACTTGAAAGAGGCCAGTTTCCCAAGAAAGCGGGAATTTGCAGCTACCAATCAAAAAGGACCCAATTGCCCCGAGCTGGCACGGTCAGGAAGTTCCATCTGTTTTAATGTACAAGGAAAGTAACTTTGAGATGACCAGTTCACACATTGTCTTGTTTCTGCTTTCTCCAGTCCCCTTTGGCCTATGCTTACAATCCCCTTTTTGTGTGTTATCAGAACACTCATTTTATTTTATAGTACAAAGCATTGTCCTATTTTAGAATGGCAAATGGAAGCCAATTAGATCCTTAAAGTAAATTTAATGTAATTTTGCCTTTGATACTACATATCCTATACTATGCTATACTATACTGAAAAAAAGGGGGTTGCACCAATTTTAAGAGACATTATAGTGACAAAATCAATAAGAGTATGAGTTTGACATATGTTAGACGGAGTAGAGAGTTGACAAGAAGACAAAGACAATTCCAAGTTTTGAGTCTTGAAAAATTGAGAAATGATGGATGATGAATAGATTGGAGGCAGAAAAAATACCCTTATTTTCAGAAGGATGTGACAGGCTTGGTTTTGGTCATATTGAGTTTGCAGTGCTAGTGGAATATTCTGGTGGTAAATCTAACTGGCAGATGGAAATTATGTTCAAGGCAAAAGATAAGTCCTGGAGATACTGAAATTTGAAGATCAGCAGCAAACAAGCATGGTTGAAAGTTTAAATAATGTGCCCAGAGAGAAGATAAGTACAGAATGCAGGACTTGATGGACATTTAGGGTTCTGGAGTAGAAACAGCCAACAAACGGAAAAGGAGAAGGGCTCCTTTGTAGAAAGACAATGAAGGCCCGCTGGTGGCATGGTGGTTAAGGTGACTGGATCCCACATGACTGACTCGGGTTTTCCCTGTGGTTTGAGTCTCATACCCAGCAGCTTAAAAAGTATGCCAAATGCATATGTATGCATGCCCAAAATCCTGAGAGGAGACCGGAGGAGAAGGGATTACAGCATGGCCACATCCTCTTCCCCAACCCCCTACCGTGTGTGTGTGTGTGTGTGTGTGTAGGGGGGAATGATTCTCACTTTTCTTTCTCTTTCTCTTTCTCTCTCTCTCTCTGGCAAGCTCACATGCCCTATACCAAAAACAAAACAAAAAGGACAATTTACCAACTAGCCAATCATCATAAGAATTTCAGGGTTATCGACAGTAGGTTATTGATCCATCTAACCATCATTCATTGATATATATATATATATATCTTTTTTCCCTTAAGGAAGGAATTGTGTCAGGTTCACTTGGAGTCAGGTCAATGCTGAGTGAATAGATTAAACTATCTTTAATGTGAAAAAGCACAGGACCAGATGCTGAAGTAAAACCAGAAAGTCTGCCATGCCCAAGTCTAAGATAGCTAGTCTGGTTCTTTTTTCCACCATATTCATTAATGATCTCGATATTTGGGACTAGAGCTCCTGAACATTCAGTGCCCAGACAAGTCTGCAAGCTTTGGTCCGAGAAGCTCTTCCTGCCTGTCCTACTATGCTCACACTCACTCTAGATCTCCAAGATAAATGTCCTCAGACTTCCAAATTCTTCCACCTGCTTTTCTACCTTTCTTTCTCCTTTGACAAATTCAGCCATTCAATACTTCTGTTTAATATTATTTCATTGATTTTTTTTAAGTTACAGATATTGTTTAATGTTACTCATGCCTACTTCCTAATATGCCATTGTTCAAAAAACCTCATAGTCCCTGTGGCCTAGCTCACAGTGAATAACCTCCTTCACTTGGCATTCAAATCCTCTTCAATATTGCTTATCTACAACTGCCTGTGATTTATATTCTAGTCAAAGAGGAACATTGATTCTGGTCACACTTCTATACCAGTGCTGAGTCCCAAACTGAAATAAGGTCCAGACTTCATGAAGCAGCTGTTTTTTATGCCCACATCTTGAAATCTATTTTTATTCTCTCGACTAGACTTAAACTCTTCTAGGAGCCAGAATAATGCAGTGGCCAAAGCTTACATTCTAAAAACCGACTGCCTAGATTCAAATCCTGGCTGTACCATTAACTGACATGATATTATATGCCACTGATCTTTTTAGTCCACATCTGTTTTCTGATCTGAAGATTGGAGATTATTAATCAGATACTAAACAAGATGTTATGCAATTTTTCTGGTGCCTAGAATCATGTAAAGCACTTAGATATTGTAGAAGTTGCCATTGATAGCCAACCAACATCCTCTTGGTATTTGTCTCTAGACCCTCAAGATTGTTTATGGAACATATCTGTGACTCTACATCCTTATGAAAATTTGCTTCTCTCCCATATAGGTAGGCAAGAAGCATCTAAGACTTAATCTCCCAAGAAGCAATCCTTAATCAGTGACAGATGGAAACTTCATTGGTGAATACCCATTATGTGGAATGACTTAGAAGTGCATTCCATGGTACAGACATTGTAGAACCTCTATTGTCTTCCAGAGTTTCCCAGGGGGTTTTAATGATACGGGTTATTCTCTGGTGACTGGCTTGATAGGTACCTTTATCAGTTTCCTTCCCTTTCCTGATTTACTGTCCTATGTGTATTCTCTTGAATCACCTTCCAAATAAACTACTTGTGCTTGGATTCTTATCACAGGGTCAACTTCAAGAGGAGCTTAAAACTATTACAGTTCTTATTATTATAATAGATATGCCTTCATTTTCTCAATGTGCCAAAATATTTTATTTGCATCAGTCATCCAGTAGGTAGAGTCTACCTTCATTAGACTTAAAGATTTAATAGAAAAATTAAAGCCAGAAACAAATAACTCCAAAATAGTACATAGCAGTCCTTCTCACATCAATGTTGTTAAATCTGTATCTGAAGAATAAAGAAGAAAGGGACACTACAAGTTTACTCAGTAATATAAAAATAGAACAAAGACTATTGATAGGTAGCTAAGAATATTTGACAAACTTTTGTGGTCTGACACACCCATCCTCAGGGGATATATATGGCTAGTATACCTGCAGCCTCTCAAGATTCCCTCTATGGACACCAGGACTCCCCACCCTCCTTCAGCTATACAGATCCTAAGAGACATTCACCATTACCTCATCACAAGTTTCTCTGTCAATGTACTTCTGTAACCTTTTACATTTTCTAAATATGGAAAATACTTTGCAGGGATTACATGTTGGGCACAGTACTTCCTGAAGACCTAGAGGTTCTCACTTTAATCTTATTAGCACATTCTTTTAGATTAGATTGCAGTGTTGGGTGGGTGACTTCTGAGACTTCTGTAGATGGCTAATCCATCTGAAGGAGCGGGTGGTTTCTGAAAACAGCCAGTCAGGAAAATATTTCTTCTCTGAGGCTTGTCCTGACCCCTTCCTGAACTTTGCCTTACATAGAATACAAATTCTACAATCAGTGAACTGTACTTAAAACCGTAGGATTATCAACAGGTAACAGGGACATTGCATCAGGTAGCTGCACAAGATTCGTGACTACTAACTTGAGAATGGCTTCTATCTTTGGTGCTACCAGCAATACCTTTCAAAACTATTCTTTATGGTAAAGTTTGTCAAAGGGTGATCCATCTATATTTGAAGACTGCTGGCACTGCTTAAATTCAGATTCTTCATCCTGTTAAGGAATATGGAGTCAGAATCTCTTGGAAAGGTGCTTCAATTTTCAATTTAATAAACTCTGAATAAGAAGATGACTGATGACTCAAGTTTTAGTATTAAAAGTCCCACGTTTATGAACCCTTTTGGTTCTGAGACAGTTGATCATCTGGTAGGGGCATCTAAGGAACACTAAAATTTTAGAGCTGTTTTACAGACTTCAATTCATGCCCCACCAACAGGTGTTGCTTTTACTTAGTAAAAGTCTCTGAGCCTTTAGAGTTATTTTCATCCAGTGTGACATTAGGGTAGAAAGGTCCCACAGTGGCAGATCTTGGTGAAAAACTTCCCTGAGGCTTCAGTATTTGGGATACCAAGAGTGTTCATTACTTTACAATTCCTTTCTTTTGAACCTCAAGCTCAGAGTTGAACTAGGTCCTAAATTCACATTCCACGCTTTCATTCTATGTCTGTAAGGGTCTCACTCTTGAGTTATATATTTATTCTCATTCATCCTCACTCCCACTCCCAATCCTCCAGGGTCAATAGGCAAACATTGCAGTGCAATTGTTATGTACTTGAATTTGTTTGTATCTCTTTAAAGCAGATAGCATTTTTTTTCTGTGCATTTTAGTTTAAATTATATTCTGCTACAGCCTTCATTCTAACTCTTGCCTTTTTTTGATACATATTTATTTAATGCCTTGCAATGCTTTAATTTAATCCTTCTTGTACTAAGGAGCTTATAAGATGGCTCTCAATGATGGCAGCCTCTTGGTATTCCTGCTCTTGCGCAATCACCTTATCCTGACTGTGGGCTAGACAGGGTGGCTTGTTCCTAATGAATAGAATGTGGCAAAATATCGCTTTTGAGATTAGGTTTCAAAAAGCTTTCTTCTCTCTGCTCTTTCACTTGATCACTCTGGTGGGACTAGAAAAAATTTTGAGAGTTTCCCATAGACAGCCTAATAGCAAGGATCAAAGAGAGGCCTCCAGACAACAGCCAGCAAAGCCTTGAGGTCCCCAGTCCAATAGCAATGAAGAGCTGTTCTGTCTATAGCCTCCTAGGTGAGCTTGGAAGTAAACCTCTCCACACCCATTGACACTTGGAAATGACTGTAGTTTTTGCCAGAGCTTGGTGGCATTGCATAGACCCTGAACCAAATGACCCAACAAGCCATGCCAGACCCAGTCATAGCCCCTTAGATATAATAAATGTTTATTTTAAAATATTGAATTTGTGGTAACTTGCTACACAGCAACAGTTAACTAATATGTTCCCAATTGGTGCATAGTATCTGCAGCATGCATCCACTATATCCACTCATCTGCCTCCGGAGGGGGACCGTTGCCTAACTGACTCCCACTGCTACTGCCAATACCACCATCGTGAGAACCTTGAGCAAGACCTCTGGGATCACTATCTCAGATGGAAATGCATAGCAGGACTGCTAGACATGACCACAGACTAGGGATACACTTGGAACAATACAATATTGCCACTTTTAAGAGAAGATATTTTTTTCTTAAGCATTTTTTTTTTGAGAGGTTTTTGCTATAGGGCGCATGCGCTCGCCAGACAGACAGAGAGAGACATAGAGACAGAAAGCGAGAAATCACACCCCAGGGGGAATGGTCACGCCGCAATCCCTTCTCCTCCATTCTCCTCTCGGGATCTTGGGCACGCACGCACACGCACCCGGCGTGAGTTTTAAGCCACCGGGTCTGGGACACGAACCGCGGTCGACTACGTGGGAGTCCAGGGACATAGCCATTACACTAACAGCTGGTTCCCTTAAGCGTTTTTTTTAAAAGGTTAATTTAAAAAGTGGCCACCTAATTAACAGGTATTTTAAACATGGAATCGTGAGCCAAGGAATCATCAAGGGTGGTGCATGAAACAGCTGGGAGGGTTTGTATCTTGTCTTTAAAAGATGCTCAGGCCTGTTACTCCTTCTACTTCTTCTTTTTCTTCTTCTTCTTTTTTTTTTTTTTTTTTTTTTAAATCCAGGCTGACTGATTCATGCTGGGTTTTAGACATGAGGACCTAGAAGGAAGAGGACGGAAATCTTGTTCAAAGCTGAGTGACACATCTATAACCATTAAAACAATGTTTCTCTGTTTGGATTTAGCAAATGGCCTCAGTTCCTGGAAATGTGTGCAGAGACCCTGGGGCCATGAGAAGATCTGTCATTTTATTTTTTACAGTAGGCTGAAATATATTTGGAAGTCATTGGACTGTGGCTGTCCTACATCAAAGGCGTTTCATAACAAAACACCATCATGCCCCATTTATAGTAATAGCATGCTGTGTTCTGGCTGCTGTGGGCAAATAAAATATGTTCTTGTAATGTAAACAGCCTCACCTTATGTCTAAAGACTAAAGGGCCATGAAAGATTGATTTATATATGCATTTGAAATAGAGATACATACAAAAATATGTTAAATATATACATACGTATTTCCATGCATGTATGTGTATGTGTGTGTATGTGTGTGTGTATATATATATATATATATATATAAAATGGAAGAGAGATTATCATCTAATAATGTACAGAATAAATATCAGGTCCAGAAGAAATATTAAAAATCTTTCAGTTCATGCACCTCATTTTTTATTTTTCTTTTCCCCCCATTTATTTTTTATTGTGGTAAAATATATATAATATAAAATTTTCCATCTTAACCAATTGAAGTGTACAGTTCAGTGGTATTATATGCATTCATAATATTGTGCAACCTTCCCCACCATCCATTTCTATAATTCCTTTTCATCTTGTAAATCCGAAACTCTATATTCACTAAGTAGTAGCTCCTCATTTCTCCTCTACCAGCCTTAGGCAACCACCTTTCTAATTTATGACTGATTTTAACTACTCTAAGTATCATATATAAGTGAAATTTTATAGTATATGTCTTTTCATGACTGGCTTATTTAACTTCTCATAATGCCTTCCAGTTTCATGCACATTGTAGCATACGTCAGAATTTTCTTATTAAACCTAAATAATATTCCACTGTATATATACACCATATTTCTCTTACCCATTCATATGTTATTGGACATTTCATTTGCTTTTATGAATAATGCTGCTATAAGCCTAGTTGAACAAATATCTCTTAGGAGTATACATCTAGAGATGAAATTGCTAGATCATGTGATAATTCTATTTTTAATTTTTGGGAGAAGCACCACACTGTTATTCACAATATTTGTACCATTTCACATTTCTCCCAACAGTGCACAAGGGTTCTGAATTCTCCACATCCTGCCCAACACTTCATTTTCTGAGTAAGTGGTGGAGTCAGGATTCAAACCCAAGTTCTTCACTACCATGGTTGTAGTCATTCTGAGTCTATTTCATCTTGAATTAGAATTACTTGGATGCTAGAATTCAGAAAAGATATGGGATATGTGAAGAACTGTTGGAGTCAGTCTGCCAGGTATTTAGTTATACACAGAACTACAGTGAAGTTAGTGTTAGTCACATGTGTTTGCTTCCAAGATATGGGACCTCTAGTCCCAGAGGAAAGGGAGGATCCTGTCTTTCTTCGATGTCAGACACTGTGATTTTGTACAGTCAGCAAGAGCACAAAGTAAAACCCAAAAGGTCTGGGATCTTGCTATGCAGGGCATCTGCAGAGTTGGTGCCAGTATCTACAGTAATAGTTGGTAAAGATGCCCCACCATGAACATCAACAGCCTTGGCAAGGGCACTGGCAGGAAATGAATGCCTTCAGCAGACATCAATGACAGGGTTTCAGCAGTTACTGGAGTCATGCCAAATGAGCGAGGGTGCAAGAGGATAAAAGCACCAGATATCAATGGTAATCCAGTGGATCAGTGTACAGAGCACATACGAGACACCCTCTGAGGCTACTGATGAGACACCAAGGGAGGCAGAAACCCAGGCCTACTTGAAAGAAATGAAGAGTGAGCTGCAATTTCTATAGAACAGAAGTGCATTTTCCTGGAGAAGTTCTATGTTTGCTCTTGGGATCCTATTTTTACTCTCAGATTTGGGTGGTCTGAAAAATATAAGTTACTGATGAAAGAGTATTCCTTGGCAGTGCTCTACAAGGGTCTTTCACTTTGCCTCATGATCCCAGAATCACAGAGTATTGACAGAAGTACCAGGGCTAACAAATGATAGTACAGATTCATTGGTGAATCTTGAAAGAATTTCTGATGCTAAATCATTGCCCTGAGGGACCAAGTGATGTTGAGTGGTATTTATCCCTAATTTAGTGGTCCCAATACTACTTGGTGAGAAAAGTAATTTCTGTAACTATCACAGTGCTTGCAGGAAGAGGCAGCAAATGTGAGGCAAAGAGGCATTGTTTCC